>NW_017731708.1:321629-428309 GCF_001890085.2 Hipposideros armiger
GGAATGCCTGTATTCAATGCTTGAAAAAGACTACTATAACTGCTCCTTTATAATTGGAGCTGAGTGACAAATATAACTGGAAAACTGCTCATGAAAAGCCTCTTCTTACTCTCTCAGCCTATGCAGCTCAGTAACATAGTATCCTGAAAGGGATTTTATGCTGTACACTTTACACTTTTGACAAGGGGCTGGCTGATACCTGTCAACTTGAAGAACCTCTCAGAGCAGAATCTGCTGGGGATATCCCTGCTCTCCCATCAGACACAGCAGCCCCTAAACTGGAGATGCTGCCTCTGACCTCATGATTCATTCCGCCTCTGCCTTCAGTGCTGGGGCTGCTGCTCCCAACTTTCCTGTTTAGTGAATTCCTACCAAAAGATCCACTCCATAAACTTTTAATGGCCCAGAAAGGGTAGCATCACACTGTGTTCTGCATCCATCCAGCTCCATTCCTGGGTGTCCCTTACTTTTTCACCCACAGTTTGGTCTCCTTTCAGAAATCATTATAGCATCTGCAGAAGCACCATTATAAAAGAAACATGGTTCTTTAAGAAAATCTCACTGATTTTTGGCTTTTGTCATATTAATTTTCTGCAATGTTCTTACTCCAATTCTCCAGTTTGCCTCTATTGATTGTAATCCAATGCTCCCTCCCTCATTGTGTTCTTATTACCTAAAGTAAATTATTTGATGGCCCTGTGCCTCAGTTGTACCACCTCTAAAATGTGGATGACAGTTCCTGCCTTATAGATGTGTTGTAGGAGTAAAGAAAGGGTAGTGCAATATATACTGTGAAGAAATGGTAGGTATTATTATAACTGTTATCTTCATAATTATTCTTGTGTGGGGTATGGTAGAAATAATCCTGAATTTAGGTGAAGGATATGAAGCTGGCCTTGTATAAAATAAAGACAAATGGGTTTGGACTGAGTTCTACTGATTTGAACCCTATTGGCAAGAGTTTTTTCTCTTTTATTTTTAACACTGCCTCAGATCAGGTATGTCCTCAAGCCCCCAGAGAATGCCCTTGGGTGCTACTTTCTCCAACCACTGAATATCCACACTGAATTTACTCATAGATCCCTCCTTTCTAGATACAGAAGCAGAGACTGATCCCAGGATGTGACTCTGGAGTTCAGTTAGCCATTGCTCTGCACCCAGAAAGTCACATGATTTCCACATGCTCTGTAGTGATGCCTCTCAAACCTTAGTGCTCAGAAGAATCACCTGGAATGCATGTAAAACCTCAGGTTCCTGGTCCCCACCTTCAAATCTGCTAATCAGTAGGGTGGGAGGAAGCCATGAATTTGCATTTCTCACAAACTCCCAGGTTACACTGACACTGCTCATCTACAAACCACACTTTGGGTGGGATGAATCTACAGGGGTCAGCATAATGTACAAAACTATATGTTTTTATTACTGCTAAAGAAACAGAAAAATATATAAGGGAACTGACTCTCAAAGAACTACAGCCCTGATTAGAGATATGTAATCTTTAAACAAGAAAACATGTTGCTCTCATGGTGCAAATATTTTATTACCAGTCTTTATGGGGAAAGCAAACTGCCTTTAAAACTGAGCAAGAATACTGCATCAATGAGCCAATGCTCATCTCAAAGATTACCAAAAGTTCATAAAATTCCATATATATATTCATAACTTTTAAAAACTAGTAGACTAGAAATAGAAGAAATAAATTTCCTTGTAAACTAGAAATAGAAAGGGACAGTTTTTCACAATAAGACTATCTTTCTAAAATAATAGCTAAAATCCTTCTTATTGGTAAAGCACTATAAAGATAAAGCAAGGAGGCCTGCATTGTAATGCCATCATTATTTAACACTAATCTGAATGAAAAAGGAAGGGAAGGAAATGGAAAGGAACCAAAGGGGTGTTATAAATTTATAAATTCTGGTCAGGCAGTAGCTGTATTATTGTTTACAGATTATTGACTAGGAAAACTCAAGGGAATAAATGGAAATGCCAGTCAAAAGGATAGGAGAATTCAACAAGAGGGGTAGCTACAAAATCTACAAAACCAATAGTTTGCCTGATTAGCAACAACACGATTGTAGAGATTTGTACTAAGCTTGCAAATCACTGCAGAGAAAACAGGCCTGAGAAATGTAAGAAGATTTTGTCAGAGTCCAAGAAGAATGAGAAATGAAAGCCTAGCTCATGTGAGGAAAATGGAGAGAGAGGACCCTGCAGGAAAGGATTCCACATTCCAAAACTCATCCATATGAATTCTATAATATTTATCCCCATAATACAGTGTGGCATTGTAATAATCATCTCCTGTATTATCATAAATGAACAAGAACTATATTCTTACTTAAGTAGCTTACATCTTAAAACTTTATTACATACTGCCAAATTTTAATGTTGAACTCTGCCTTACTGAAGGAAATTTTTATCACTTATGGCACAAGAACTTGATATTTAGTAATCCATAAATACTCTTCTAACTATACAGTCCAGCATAATTTAAGTAACCATTCAGGGAAAGAAATAGGGTTTCCACTTTGATTATATTTTTATTAGAACTGTTTTAACTTTTTGCTCACTCTGTCCCTGCAAATTTAATTCAATTCCTTATACAGATGCTCTTTTAAAAATCTAGCATTAGATATGACATTTAATGAGTAATTGGCCATTTTACAAGTAAATTTACAAGATGAATTTCTTTCATAAAGAAATTTAAATAAAATTCCTGGCATATTTTATTTCATAGATTCTAAACTGGTAAAGCAATTGAATCTCCTCACCCATTCTGTGACATGCTAATCCTGTTTCCAAAGGCCACCTGAGGCCTTACTTTATGCTTAAGGCATTAGAGGCCCAAAATGTACTGACTCCAGGGTGTGGTGATTTACTTATAAATAAAGCATCTTACTAACAAGGGATGAAAATGACTTAGCAAAAACAAAAATCTCAAAGCTCTTAAGACTTAATTCGTTTTTCAGTTTGGTAGCAGAGGCAATGCTCCTGTGATACAGATGGAACAATTTTCTCCAGCACATCGTGGCTATTTATACCATTATACCCAAAAGGTGACAGTCAGCCAGGTCCCACTGACTTTTGGATAATCTCTCACATTGCCTTGACTGTACTAAGTGCCTCTTTCTCAGACATATTTAACATTAGCCTGCATTTAATTAATTATTGATGGTTCCATATTATTGTTATTGCGATTGCTACACATCATTGTTATTATATTAAAATATGTGAATTTTGTAGCATATGGTTTACCTGTTTAATAAAAATGAGTATAAATCTAAGGAAGAGGAGGCCTAGAGCAGAGACTTAGGGTCAGAAGGCCTGAGCTAATGTCCCCACCTCCTGGCTGTGTGAGCTGCATGGTTTGTCATCATTACAGTAGGACAGTAATACCTGCTCTGCCTACCTTAGCCTCCTTTCAGAGGAGTTTCTCAAATCCAAGTGTGCTGTTGGGACTCAGCCTTTACATTATCACCTGTGTTATGTCAAACTGCTTCTTGTCTCACTCATAGGGGTAATGCTGCATGGGACTCAAGCCCAAATTCAGGTGTCCAGGGAGTCTGCTTCCTACCCCAACTCTGCCCACTGTTAACTGCTTGCGTTAGGAAAAATTACTTCACCTATCTAAACATTAACTTCTTCATTTGTTAGATGGGGCTGGCATAATAGTCTTACCTCATAGGGCTATAATGAGAATCAAAAAACATGCATCACAAATTACCCCAAAGCCTAAAGGCTTAAAACAACAGACATATTATTTCATGCTTTATGGGGGTTGGGAATCTGGGCACATAGCAGGGTCCTCTGACTCAAGTTTCTCACAAGACTGCAAAGTTTCAACCAGGACTGCACACATCTCAAGGCTCAACTAGGAGAAAACATGCTTCCAGACTCACTGACGTAGCTGTTGACAAGCCTCAGGTCCTGACTGGCTGTTGCCTGGAGACTACAGTTCATTGCCACATGGGCTATTATCAACACACCCTGCTTTTCCCAGATGTTGTAGCTTGCTTTCTTCCGAACAAGGGCTAAGAGTGAGAAATTCCAAAATGGAAGCCACAGTCTTTGTGTAACTTAATCGCAGAAGTGACATCCCATCACTCCTGCTGTATTGCTTTCATTAGAGGCAAGTCACTAGTTCCAGCCCACACTCAAGAGGACACAGTTACACAAGGGCCTGAACACCAGAAGCAAGGAATCACTGAGGGCCATCTTAAGGCTGCCTACAACAATATGATAACACACAAAAAGTGGTTTGATAAGGGCTCAATTTAATATCAGCTGTTGATATTATTACCTCATGGAACTGTTCTTAGACTGAAATTAGATAATCTACGTAAAAAAAAAACTTGTAAAATGTAAGATCCATGTAAAATCAAGATTTTATTAGTTTTATTACCATTGAGAATCTAGTTCCAAATTGCAGGTGGTGATATAAGAACAGCAAACCAAGGACTAAGAGATCTGAATTCTACATCTTATTCTGTGTGTGACCTTGGAAAAACCATTTATTTGTTTCATGCCTTAGCTTTCTTATAAGAGCAAAGGTAATAACAGCCTTACTAAGATAAAATGTGGTAGTATACATAAAATTATGCTGATACCTAAGAAATTAGATGATGCTGATGATGCTGATGGCAGCAATGATAACAAGATTATATTTTCAGTTACTGCTTCTTGTTCCTTTGTTAACAATTGAATTAAACAGATGTGATTTTTACCAGTTATGTTTTAAATGTTTGTATCAAATCCTGCTACTCCCAATTTTTACAGTAACTTTATATGGCTTAATCTTATATTGCTTTGCACATTAGATATGCTGTCCTGAAAGGTAGATGCAGTTAGAATTGTTGGAAACTGACTCATAATTCAAATGTACAGAGAGGGTTTCCATATATCTAGTGGAATTTTACCATGCACGTGAGATATTGTAATATAACTAGTATTTTTTGTAATATAAATAATTATCTTTATCTAATTAACTTGAATTATCTGACACTATATCAAGTGCTCTAGAATTAAGCACACCTGTATAAACATTCTTCTAGTGTATAATCAAGTCTTATAGTTATGAAAGAAAGAACTTACCAAACAGCCTTTTGAAGTAGGCAAATATAACCAGCTCTTGGTTATCTCAAAGAGTGTTTTATGTTTGATTCTTGTGCTACCTACATTTCTCCTCTCACTGTAAACTGACACAAATTTATAGGTACAAAACAGGTAAAGTTTAAAATTCTCTGCTCAACTACTTTAAGGGTTTTCCACTGATTATAAATGCATTACATATTCATTGTAGAAAATGTGGAAATACACAAAAGTATACAGATTATCAAAATTACTCAAAACCCCATCATCAAGAGATAGTCACTATTGATACCTAGATGTATTTCTGCCCCCTCCCCTGTGTTTTCCTTTATATAGGCAGAAAATAAATTTTTCTTTTTTAACAAAATTTGAAGCATACTTGTATTTTTGATCCAATTCACTTTTTTGCAATTAACATTTTATCTTCAATACTTTCACATATAATTAAATATTCTTTAAAAAACATAACTTCTAATAAGTATATAAGATTCTATTATAAGGATATACCATAACTTATTTAACCAATCATTACTATTGGACTTTCAGGTTGTCACCCCAGTTTTTTTTTAATATAGTACTATAAAATTATAGTGTGAAAGAAATGTTTTGCATAAATCTTTGTCCTTCATTATTCTGATTATTTTAGTAAAAGTTCTGTAGCAAAGGATCCCTTGAAGTCACTAGGGGCAAATGAGGTTTGGTAACGTAAGTGCTGATAGGATTTATATACACATCATAGCCCTCTCTTCCTTTTTCCCTTCCTTCCCTCCTTTGGCAGGAATTTATAGGCTTTTAGTGCTGGAAATTGCCAAAGCAACAGCCTAATTAGGGTGGCCATCTGTCGTTTCTTGTCTACCCAGCACCCATCCCCCTTCTGTGGTAACAGTGCCCTGACTTTCCTTGAGGGACCACATCTCTTCACGCTCGATGTGTATGGTTCAGGTCAAACTGAATGCACCCTTTGCTCCAAGGTTGCATGTGACCCAGACCAATCGCATCATCTTGCTCCCCTGGCCAGTGTGCTTAGTTCAGGTATGGCCCATGATCCAGAGCAGACCACTCAAAATCAATGAAACTTAGTTCAGGGGTTTACAGGGGCCATCAAGGCATTATGTCTATACTGCTTTGGAGATATGAGGACCTGTGCCTGGAACCTCTGGGACCTGGCATAAGGGCAGAGCCTCCTAAAGATAAAAGGTTACATGGAAAAGAAAAGATGGAGAAAGGTGCTTAATTACACTGTTTGATTTTCTGATCCACCAGTGCCTGATCTACCCTGGACATTGAAGTTTCCCAAGCAGATACAGTCCTTGTTTTTTTGTTTGTTTGTTTTTGCTAAAACCAATTTAAGAGGATTTCTTTTATTTGTGCTTGGAAGGATCGTCACTAATTCAGAGATCTTCTATGCTCAATTGATGAAAATGAGTGATGATTAAGATAGTATCAGTACATAGTTTATAACTTTAGAGGTGTGGTTAAGACAGATCTGGAGGTAAACCCTAGTTCCATCACATACATTACATGACCTTTCCCCACCTCAAGCTTCCTTACCTCTACAATGAGGAGAATCCTAATACTTACTTCACAAGGTTTTGAAGGATTCAAGTTACTATGTGAAAAGTGCTTAGAACAGTGCCTGGCACTTTGTACGTGTTCTAGAAGTGTGCCCCTGCTGCTACTGTTCTTATTCTGAACTTGAAACACTGGAGGGTAAATTTCTCACATGTAGGGATTTATTGGCCAAACTATTGGGTTGTCAGAAAAGTCATGACATATATTTTCTATGTTTTTTGTTGCAAATTCCAACCGAGCTCTTCTCTCTTCTCTGCTTAGTGGACCTTCTCAAAAGTTATCCATGTCATCATCTTTGTAACAGATTTAAGCATTTAGCTTTGAGAGAGTTTGTGTCTACATGTTTGAATGCTTCTGTCAAAAGCATTTGAGAGAAGCCTGGAGCCCACAAAACAGGTTTATGATAACAATTAGCAGTTATCAGGCCCTATTGTTAAGACTGTAGGTTATGACTAATAGCTCAAAATAGCTTATATAACTGAATATCTTTTATTATAATGAATTTAGTTAAATTCACTTTTTAATTAAAATTAAAATATGTTTTATTATGATTTCTATTATTACAAGGTGAGTGGAAAAGAAATACTTGGTACCCTTCCCAGCTTTTTATTTTGTAAATAAAATATACCTCCCTACTAAACCAGTTGCTTATGCAGAATGCTTAAATCAATCTGTGTTTAGTTAGTAGGTTCCCATTACCTGCTGAGCACTGGGTGAGCATGTTTGCTGGGGGAGGCAGCTGGCCTCTCTCAAATGTAAATCAGATTTCATCATGTCTGGCTCAGAGAGAACGTGGCATATGGCAAATGAATACACAGCTGCCTGGTGAATTTTTCTGCAGAGAATTAGTCTAATACCTAAATGCACAGTGAATAAAACATTTTCTAAATAAGAATATAATGTTCAAATTCCTTGTCACTGTTAAAGATTAAGAGGCAGTTCATTCCTTTGAATTATAACAAAATCCCACTATCTTATTTGAAAAAGCATGTTACCTAATATTTAAGGTCATACTATTCAAGTCCAGACTGCCTTTTAAATTCTATTATTAAAAAACATTTTCAGATAGCTACCATCTCCTGTTATTAAAATACAACCTCTTCTTTGAATACAGGAGTTTTCCGTAAGGCCTTGTAAGGCTCTGATGAAATGGGAAGCATGGAGGAATAGAGTGTGGTGGGAGGTCCCTGGCCTGAGACTCTGGAACAGTCAGATCAGACTTCAAATACAGCTCTGCCACTTCTTGGCTGCCTGGCACTGAGCAAGGTACTTAACTACCCTCTGCCTTAGTTTCCACATCTGTAAAATTATAGTAATAATATTGTGCAATGATGATGATATTACAAATTTCATAGGATTGTCAGAATCAAAATGAGAAAATACATACAATGTGTGAGCCTAGCACCTGCTGCCTAATAAGCACTCAAATATAATGACAGCTGCTTTGTTGTTGGTTCTGAGGTTTTGCTGAATTATCTTTGTAACCATGGCAAAATTATCAAACCTTTCTGGGCCTCAGTTTTGTCATCTTTCCAAGTAAGTTACCAGATTCGGTCAAAAATGCCTTTCAGGCTTAAAATGCCTACAGATGTGGAGTAAACCCTAAAACCTATTACAGTGTCAGAGTTGGGAGAATTTTTTTTAACCTGTTCTTTCACAATGAAATTGAGCTGCATCCATTCTGCAAGGGTGACCATCTTCTCAGGTGAAACAGAAAGGTTCATCCACTCATAACTTTTCATTCATCCCATGCTCAGATTTTTCACCACTTGTTTGGGGAGGAGAGTTCAATGGTTCGTGGAAGAACTTTCCTCATCACGACGACTTTAATAGTATTATAGACATTATTTCAGATTCTATAATGAAGCCTTATCATACTCAAAGGACTTTATGATTGTGACAATACAGACAAAAGTAGCCAATTCAAATATGAACTTGGTTAATGAGGATCACTAATGTAGATTTTTTTTCCCCCTCTCAATTGTTTTGGCAGGGTGGGTGTTGGATGCACTGTCTAGTTATGTACACTGATTAAGCTAACCTAAAAATCTCCTTATCAGACCTTAACTTTGTACTTCACCAACACAGCCTTTGAAGTATTTGTTTTTCTTTCATAAAGTTTTTAACTTTTTTTTTGCCTCCAAAAATAAGAAAACAATTTAAATAGCATTACTTCCAGCCTAGACTGTGAGAGCCTCCATATGTCATCATTAAATCTAAATTGATTAGTATTTTTTTCCTTAAAAGAAACTTTTAAGGAGAAAATTAGTGCCATTTTTAAAACTAGTTTCATTTCTTATGTGAACAACTATGGCTATATTGATTTATGAACTCTGGGAAGAATTACCACTAGGGAAAAAGACAGGCTAGAAGAGCATTCATTGTTAAGCAGATTTTAAACTGGTAATAATTACCCTCTTACATGTGTTTAAGTACTAACTGATATGTATACTAATTTTTCAAAACTGAATTGTAGATTGATAAAGTATATATTCAAAACTCAATTCACTGGAAGAATAAAGAATAGTTATGTCTATTTAAATATACCCTGTGAAACTGAAAAAATGTTTTTCTTCTAATATGTAATATGAATGGAATTTAAAGTGGTACACAATATTTTTGGTCCCCAGATTCACTACTGGCATAAGTACCAGAAAGTAAAATAGAAACTCAACACAACCAAGTGTTGGCAAATGTCCTTTTATTTGATTGTTAAGAAACTTATAACTACCATTTCATTGATGTGAATCTTCCTTAGCTGAGGCTCTCTTGATTACAAGTAACATATTCCCACTTCAAATTAGCTTAATCATAAAGGGAATTTATTAGAAGATGCTAGGATATCTGGTGGAATTCAAGAGCCAGAACTAGCTGTTAGGCAGTTATCGAGAGAGAATCTGGAACCCAGTGTGCATGTGTCTCTCTTTTCTTTCCTCCCCTCCCCTCCCTTGTTATCCTCTCTCTGGTTTGGTTTTCAGAGCTTCTGCATGCATGTGGCCAAATACAGGTGTTCCACAGCTCCTTAGTTTAGATATCCAGATTCAAACAATTCAGCATCTCTTACAGTTTCAGATATTTAAAAAGAGACTGATTGGCCCAGCTATAGTTAGGTGTCTAGCTCTGGCCCAATCAACAATGTCCAGGGGGTGAGGTTATGGAACACAAACACGGTTGCTGGAAATCTAATCCTAGCAGGAGGGAAACAGTGTGCAGAAAACAGAGGATGTGGATTGCAGAGATACTACCCCAAAAGTTGTCTATTCTTCCTTTTGGCTGGCACATGTCTGTACATGCGCGTGTGTGTGCGCGCGCACGCACACACACACACACACACACACACACACACTCCTACCTTTCTTCCCATTTATTAAGAGCTCTCCCTGCCAAATGTGATTTAACTATCTTACATTAAACTACACTCTCACCCATCCTCTTCCTAAAGGCAGATAATCCAATTAGTCAAAAATGCCATCAATGGACCCCTCTTTAAAGTGAATGATTTCCAGATTAGTCCATTTTCCCTCTAGATCAGACTCCATTTTGTTCAGACGACACTCCTCTGCATCCTGCAATGCAGTGGTTAAATGGAAAAATTAGCAACCACAAATTAGAAAAAAATACAAAATGCAAAACTCTTCACTGCAACCATAAATTGGCTACCAGAGCAGAGAATATATTACATCCCACAGGACAAGGATCATGAGGTAAAGGGTATGATAAACATGTTTTGTTGGCATCCATTGGTGTTGGGGTGGGTTCCTTGCTTAAATTAATCAATCGTTGCACTACAACATGATACAAATAATGGTATTCTTTCTGTGTGCCGCCCTGAGTGATTCAGCTACTCAGTTCCACGTTCTCTGTAGCTCTCTTAATTGTAGCCTTCTCTATTGATAAAGTTTCTCTCTTAGTTAGGAGTCTTTGCAGGTAAAAACATGCACAGATACAAAACTACACACTTCAAGTAAGCTTAGGGAAAAATAAGCTGGGAGGAGGTGTATCAGAAGGATGCAGGGTTGTATCAGTTAGCTTTCATTGAATAACAAATGACCCCCAAAACTTAATACATAAAAGAGCACCCCTTTTTTAACTCAATTTTGGAGATTGGCTGGATAGTTTCTGCTGTGGTCCAGCTCAGCTGGTCCCTGCTGAGATTACTCTTGCATCTGCACACAGCTGGCAGGTCATATATAATAAGCCTGATGATCTAGTATATTCTCACATTTCTGAGGGTTGCCAGGCTGTCAGCCTGTGTAAAGGAAGCAGGTGGGCCATGTGGTTCTCGACATCCAGGATACTAGACAAGGTGTCTTCATGTGGTGGTCACAGGGATCCCAAAAGAGCAATGGAGGAAGCCGAGAAGCTCTTGAGACCCAGATTCAAAACTCACACAATTTCATTTCTGCCATATTCTATTGGTCAAAGTAACTCATAAGGTCCACCTCCTGATGGAAAGACTGCAAAATATCACGGCCTTTTTTCAACCTCCAGCAAGTGATATTTCAAGGAAGTCAAAGATAATATATGCATGTCCAGACACTACAGCGGCTGGAACTGGGAATGGTAAAGCTAGCAGAGCCTAGGAGAGTTCCCTTTTTAGTCAGGCTGCCTGCCTCTCATCATGAGGTATCTTGCTGTGCTCCTCTCAATAAGACAACTAACTTTATTCTATGACTTTCTTCTCCTCTTTGGTGTGTGGGTTCGAGACCAGGCAGGACTGTCCCATGCTTCACCAGTGTGCATGTCTCTTGACACCAGTTGGGCAGCTATTCACCCAGGTTGTCCACTGTGTCTGGGTGGAGAGCCATAGAATAGACACATGGTTGCTGGGAGCCCATCCTGTGGGAAGGGAGGTTGTGGGATCCTTCCCAGAGGATGAGAGACCCAGAGGCACTTTCTGTCAGTGTATAATGACAAAGACTGCATGCCGTGAGATAGACAGCTCCCCAAGTGAAATGAGTACTCTATTACCACATCAGTAGCAGGCAAGTGCAACAGAAATTGAAAACAAGGTTGTCATTTTCTTTTATTCCTTCTGAATCTGAAATGCCTATCAAATAGCCTCTGTTCTTTTGAGTTTGTAAACAATATTTAATGGAAGTCAAACTTGGTCTGCTGCATGTTTTTCCCCCTTATCTTGGGAGCATCCCATAATGAAAGAAATACTCTAGAGCACCATCACAGGATGTGTCTGGGAAATGAGTGCAGCATAAGCGAGAGCAAATGGACTGTCTGCTTCCTGATAGCCAGCATGATTTTCAGGAGCTTCCCTGAGCCCTTGTCTTAGGACTTCACCCCACTTTCCTATACTTCCCAGAGGTCCAGCAACAATCAGCCTCCCTGGCAGTCTTGTTGTGGCAAACATATCTTTTGCTGGCACCACCATTTATTTCTACAGAGCGATTAGGAGGGAGCATGGCCCCATGCAGATGAGCTCCCCATCTACATTTGCCAATCATGTGACCTCAGGCAGGGCCTCCTCTCTGTCAATTTGTCACCTGCGAAATCTAGATTTGAAATATCTGCTCTGGCTGGTACTCCATATGTTGGTTATCGAGATCAAATAAGACCGTGTCTTTAGGTGGTAGCACTTTGAAAACAGCAGAATGTTCCACACATGAAAAGAAGTGGAACTTCTCTCCCCGATACTTGGTAGTGAGACCAGTTGCCACAGGTCATTTTATGCCCAGTGTCATAGTACAGAAGTGAAATCCCACCTTGGAAATGGAGGAGACCACGTACAGTATTTTTGCTCTGCCACCCCAGCCTGCGGCTGCTCCTTGCAGTATCTTGGAGGCTTTTCCTCTGAGCCTTCCTCTTTAGGTAGAAACACCTGACTGTTCAAGTCCAGCAGAAGAAGGTTGAAGGCATGAGAATTTAACAAAATTTGGTATTCCCAGAGAGCCTCCAGAGAGCCTGCCAGTGGGTTCAGTGACGCCTTATCACACTGTTCTAGCTTAGAAGAACTTTGGCCCACCCACCTTCTGATATCTCTTCCGTAGTTTTCTCCTAAATTTAGTATTGCCTCCTCTGGCTTCCTTTGAACTTTTCTATAACAGATGATGCTTTCCCATCCTTGAAATTTTTTCCAAATGTCAAGCAGACCCAAAATTGTAAGATGCTAAAACACTCAACCTTCAAATTATGTTCTGGATGTAGTACCTTTTGCTATTATTTTTAATTCTTACACTTGAAGTTTTTCCAGCACTCCAAAGTTTTATTTTGATAAATGTCAAATCTACAGAAAAATGGAAAGACTAGTACCATGGAAGTGGGTATATTCTTCTAGATTCAACAATTCTTAACATTTTCCCACCTTAATTTGCCCTCTGGCTGTCTCTGTGTGTGTGTGTGTGTGTGTGTGTGTGTGTGTGGTTGTGTGTGTGTGTGTGGTTGTGTGTGTGTGTGTGTATGTACACAAATATAAACACATTATGAATATTCATGTATGTCTATATGTGTGTATATGTATACATAAATGTGTAGGTTGAACTATTTTAAGTCACAAGATAGTCTGGGCTCATTTTTGACTTTCGCTACACCAATTTGGAATCATCCATTTCTCCAAGGTGTACTGGTTTCTTTTAATGGGGAATAGGGCTTAGAAACCACAACTTGGGCTTTAGGTATACTTGTTACTATGGTTTCATTGCTTCTAGGCTTTCTTAGTGAATAGAACTAGGAAAACGGTTTTAAATTACTGATTTATATTAATGTTTGCACTTCATATCTAACACACAGGGTTCTTCCTCACCATCCCATTATATATTTATGTCTCTCTTCTTTCATAGTGAGAACTCTTGTTTCCAACTACAATAATATGCTTTCTCACGTGTTCTACCCTGCTGCATGCACAAAATAATTTCATAATTATGGTACCAATAATCACTGCTAACAATAAAGCTCCTGAATAAAGGTCAAGATTTCTTTGCAGTTATTTTCCTCTTTAGAATATATATCATTTAGTATTATAGAGTATGTGTCACTATATTATCAGTTTGATTAGGTACATTGTTTCTAATTATACACCATTTTATAATTTGCTTTTTTCCATTGTTTTTCAATTCATTATTCTTTGAACACGTAAAATATTTATGAAGTTCAAAAGTCAGAATATCTATCTATCTATCTATATATATATATATATGTATATTTTAAAGTACACTTAGAGAAGTAAATGTGTCTACTCTTTTTACTTCATTCTTACCCACTTTTCACAGGTAACTATTTGCATTAATTTTTGGTTTATCTTTCTTGTGTTTCTTTTTGCAAACTAAAGACATACATTTACCTTTTGTCTTCCACAAAAAGTAGATATATTCTTGTACACCTTGCCTTTTGTTGCTTATAAGTATATCTTGGGCATAGCTTCATATCAGTTCAAAGAGATGTTCCTCTTGATTATTTTTCATGACTACATAGTACACTGTTGTGTGGATGAACCATAGCTTATTCAACCAACAGCGTGTGCAAGAGCTTTAAAGTTGTTTCTACTTCATTGTTGTCGTATTTTAACACTTGCCACAGCCATCCCAACCTTCAAAAACCACCATCCTGATCACTAAGCAGCCATCAACATCAAGGCAAAGCCCTCCACCAGCAAAAAGGTTCAGATTATGATTAGCATTTTTTGGCAATAACGTATTTTCAAATTTAAAAAAAAAGTTATTTCTAGTATTTTACTTTTAAAATAACATTGCAATGATTAATGTTGGGCTTTTTTTATATTTTTAGAGGTAAATTCACAGAAGTAGGATTACTAAGACAAGGGTAAAACATAGTCATATAGTGAATTCCTACAAATGTGAGTGCTAAGTCAAAATGTAAATATATGTGTAGGTTTGTTAGATATTGTCTGATTGCCATATTAGCAGTGTGGGGGAGTGGTATTTTCTCTCAACCTTGCCCAGTAAAGTATATTGTCAGTTTTGTTTTAACTTTTGCCAGTCTGCTAAGTGAGAAATAGTATTACAGTATAGCTTTTTTTTATGGATTTCTCTTATTATGAGTAGAGAGAATTTGAGCATGTTTTCATATATTTAGAATTCATCTATTCATCTTGTCTATGAACTGTCAATTCATGTCTTTTGACCATTTTGTATGTTGAGTTTGGTTTTTTTCACTTAAGGAGCTCTTTTTATATTAGGTAGATTAGACTTTTATCTTCCATACGTGCTACAAATATTTTCTTTCTGTGTATTTGTGTGTGTCTGTGTTGTGCTGTGTAACTTCTCTTAATATAGTCAAATTTATTAATATTTTCTTTTATTGCATTTAGATTCTGCTTTTATAAAGGCTTTTCCCCTGGGCTATAAAGGAGTTGACCTACATTTTCTTCTGTTCTTGTTTAGTTTCATTTTTGCATTTGGAACTCTGATTAATTTGGAATTCTGGTATGGATCTAATTTTATCTTTTTCAAACTGCAATCCAATTTTCCCAACGCCACTTATTTATAAGTCCATTATCTTCCCAGTGGTTTTAGCTGCCATTTTTATCATAATCAAAATTTCCATTTGCACTGGAATATATTTGGGGATTTTTTATTCTGTTCCATTGGTCTGTCTATTCAAGCACTAATATAAACGTGATAACTTTCCAACTGGGTTTCATACAACAGCCACTCCTTCTGCTATTGGTGCTTGTAAGGGGTGAAGGGCGGAGGTTTCATCAGGCCCAGTATCTCACAGTTTAAAGACTTGGAAAAGTCTTTGTGGTAGACAGACCCTAAAGTGATTCCCAATGATTCCACCTTTTGGTATTCCTGCCTTTGTGTACTGTCCTCCTTTTCAGTGTGAATGGGACCTGTGACTTGATTCTAACCAGTGAAATACACAAAGGTGAAGGGATGCCACTCCCTTCCATTATGTAAGACTGGGTGTTGCTAGCAGACATACTCTCACACTCCTGCTGACCTGGGAGAAGCAAACAGCTATATTGTGAACTACAGATTAGACCATAAGGCAGAGAACTGGGGGGTGACTTCTAGGAGTTGAGAGCAGTCTCTGACCAACAGCCAGCACAAACAAACAAGAAAATGGAAGTTCTTGAGTCTCTCTCTCTCTCTCTCTCTCTCTCTCTCTCTTTCTCTCTTTCTCTCCCTCTCTCCATTCTGAACTTTAAACAAGCAGGCTGTCGTGAATCCTACAGCTACAAGGAAATTAATTTTGCCAATAATCTGAGGAGGCTTGAAATTGGATCTTTCTGTCTTTGAGCCTGTGACAGACACCTTGATTGCAGCCTTGTAAGACCCTAAGCAAAGGACTCAGCTAAGTCACGCTCAAATTCCTGATCACAGAAACTGTGAGACAACACACATGTGTGGTTTTAGGATGCTAAGTCTGTGGTAGTTTACCTACATAGCAATGAACTAAGAGTGTTCAATCTTCAACCTAAAAATAACATTTTAGATAATAGAATCTTAAGTGTGTATGACTGTGTGTAGGCTTGAATGTGAGAATATGTGTGTGTGAGAGAGAGAAAAATGACACATTAAAAAATTAAACACATTTTTTAAAACATGGTTTTTTTAGAGTCAGAAAGAGCTAGGATACTACTCACTTGCCCTATGGCCTTGTGCACATTAGGTACATTTTTTTGTTTGTTTCATTTTCGTGTGTGTGTGTGTGTGTGTGTGTGTGTGCGTAAAAAGAATAACCTCACCAACCTCAGAGTTCTATGAGAATTAAATGATTACGGTGTATGAATATGCCCAGCACATTGTTTGGCCATGCTCGAAGACTGTAAAGTTAGGGTTTTGATTATTTGCTTGATTCTTTATTAGTCTTCACTGGGTTCAATGGCTGAGTTCCACTACATGCCAACCTTGTCGTTCAGTATATAAAACAATGTGGGATTGCTAAAACAGCCAGTCTTCAGATTCCCAGCAAGCTTATGGCACTGAGACAGCTCAGTAAAACCTACCCAACTGAATTTAAGAATCCTTGGAGGCATATCTTTGGGGACATTTTAAAACACCCTTAGGCACCAAACCAGGAAGAATTTTTGCTCAAGTGGATCTGGCACTGTGGGACTTTTCAAAAACAATAAACTTACAACATTGTTTAAAGCTAATTATGAGGTGACTACTTGAGCAACATATTCCAAATAATTCTAGTCTAAGAAGAATTTTCCACTTTAACCTTTTAAAAAGGCAAAAAAAAAGGAAATATCTTTTTTTCCCTCTTAATATCTATATCAAATAACCTCTATTTGTTAGGACATTTGGAAGTTTACTTTTATGATAGATGCTGGCCAAGACCATTTGTGTTTTTGTGAAACATTGTTAGAATTAAATTCCAGAATTCAAGATAAACTTTCCCTTACACTGTCACTTTTCCCCTACCTATTAACTCTGTAGGACTCTCCGTGAAGACCTCAGCCCTGCCATCTCAATCATGTGCATTGGAGAAGGAGCACAGTGGGGCCTATCTCCCAAGTCAGTTGATTTGAATGTTTACTGCTTTCCATTTGTTTCATAAGTTCTTAAAAAATAAATCATTTTTTTTTCAGTGGGAAAGATTTATATGCATTTACATGGAAAGATTTTAAAGGTATGTTGTTAAATGGGAAAAAAAGTAGGTGGTGGAATGAGGACTTAGCAAGATCTCATATGCATGGAAATGTGTGGGCAAAGGTGCATGATGGGTAACCCATGGAAGAGGAATGTGGTATGAAGGAGGAAAGGGACCTGACACCTTTGCTTATGTATGCTTCAATATTATTTAAATGTTTTACATTTAGGATATATTTACATATTGTTTAATTTTTTAAGCTGGGTTTTAATTGAAAAAGAACATGTAGTCCTTGATCAATAGAAGCACCTGTCATTGAGAAGCTTATACTTAAATGTCAGCTCATTGAAATCACCTTCCGTGACCACTCTTACATACCGACTCTTTTTCCAGTCTGTCCTTGCTTCCTTTTTTTTTCTCAAAACACTCTTCACAATGCAACATTAACCAGTAGAGATGTTTTTTGGCCTCTCCCTTCACCAACTAGAATGCAGGTTTTGTGATGGCAAAGTCGCCTCGTTCTTGTTCAGTTTCCGTTCTCCAGTGCCCTTGTACCGTTGTTTTCAGCGGCACAACTCCAAAGGGGCAGGAGCCGCAAGGAAATGTAGAAATTTGCCCCAGTTTTACATCTTCTTCCAATGTACCTTTCTCTTCTTTGTTAGAGACACTGTTTCAAGGGCCCCAGAGAAAATTTGTTCAAAGGATTCTAGCAGTCACAGGCTGGGGAAGAGAAGTACCTACAATACATGTTGGCCTGGCTCCCAAACAGTATGAGGCTGTGTGTTATCAGGGTTTTCCAGGAAAACAGAACCAATAGGATGTGTGTGTGTGTGTGTGTGTGTGTGTGTGTGTGTGTGTGTGTGAGAGAGAGAGAGAGAGAGAGAGAGAGAGAGAGAGAGAGAGTTTAAGGAATTGGCTCACACTACTGTGGGGGCTGACAAGTCCAAAGTCTGCAGGGTGGGCCAGCAGGCTGGAGATCCAGGGAAGAGTTGTTGTTACAGCTCGAGCCCAATGGAAGTCTGAAGGCAGAGTACCCTCCTCCTCAGGAGACATTAGTCTTTTTTCTCCTAAGGCCTTCAACTAATTCAATGAGGCCCACCCTCGTCTGTAGGGTGATCTGCTTTACTCAAGTCTACTGATTTAAATGTTAATATCATCTAAAATTATATATATATATATATATGTAAGGAAGAAGGGGCAAGTCACTTCCTGACAGAACCTCTTTTAACACTCTTTTTAAGTAATGATTAGAAAGAGAATCAGAAAATAGAACCAAGTTCAGCAGTGTGAGTCCTAGCTTTCCAGTCTCATCTCAGCCCAGAGCCAAGATAAAGCTGTTGTCAGAGACCAGGTAGCTCCAAATCCCCACTTTGTCTGTAGTGACACCTTCCCTAATGTCACTATATTCTTGAGTACTAGTAAGGAAGCCAACCAGTTCTACCCAATTTACAGATAAATAGATTGAAATGCAGACTGTGTAAACAAGCAAACTTAAGTGGCACACTGAACAAGTTGTGCAGATAAATCAGGATAAGATTTGGCAGTCAAGTTTGAAAAGCTTATCTTTTGGGTTTACATTATTCCAGCTGGTGACCTTCACCAGTTAGACCCTCTTTATGACTCAGCTCAGGCAGATGTTCTGCTATCACAGATATTCTGTCAGGTGATCCGCTGAGGTGCAGGTGGCCAGAGGAGTTGATCAGGGACAACCACTCCTGGAAAATGGGGGTTTATGAAAGAAAGGCTGGACTGGGGGGGTCAAAGGAACAGAATTCCAATAGGGTTAACCCCTCTCTGGGTAATTTGGGACACATCACTTAATCTTCAAGCCTCAATCAGTTTTCTCTCTGATTCTCTCCCAGCCTAACAATATCATGGGATAGCTAATCTCAGATGCTCCGCTGGCTATAATGGCCTTAGGCCTCTCTCCTCATGCCTAAATTAACTAACCCCACGTGCCTTCAAATAGCTGCCACTGCTACTGTGGATTTTATTTCTACCACTTAAGAAATAAAAAACCATATTAAAAAACATTTATTTGTACCACAATGGTGAGTCAGAATACAGTTCTGAATTGCTTTACACATAAACTCTATGTT
Source organism: Hipposideros armiger (assembly GCF_001890085.2). NCBI lineage: Eukaryota > Metazoa > Chordata > Mammalia > Chiroptera > Hipposideridae > Hipposideros > Hipposideros armiger. Next base: position 340,901 of record NW_017731708.1, read on the forward strand.
TATCTCATTATAAATAAAAAATAATACGGCGCCAGTGATAAAAATAAAGCTAGAAACTGTCAAGAGAACCTGGTCATATTTCCAAATCCTACTATGTTCTTTAATAGCTTGGTTTTAAATAAGTTTCTAATATTTGGGGAGTCAGTTCTTCCTTTTTAATATTCTTGTTGCTCACTTGATTCAGAAAATCTCTTGTTGCCATGGAAGTCGACTGGGTTTCTGCATCTGTTTTAAAATACTCTTCATGCCTTTACAATTAAAAGTCATACCTAATTACAATGCTAAATGATCGAATGTGAGATCACGTGTGAAATAAAAGAGAATACTTTTTCTAAGTGTATTATTCTACCAGAATTTAACTCTTTCCCATTCTTTCACATCCAACTTGAATACAACTGAAGTGTGACTAAAATCAATTATGGAAGTTTAATTTGCCCAAGCTCAGGGTAAAATTTTATTACTCTTTTCCTGAGCATCTGGCTATTCTAATTAATTTTCTTCTTATCAGCAGATTTAATGATTCACTTCCATGCCCTTCTTTTGCCAAGTGAGTCAGAGCAGTATTGTTAGCCAGAGGTGTCTCCTTGGCTGTTAAGAAGCTCCGACCCTGGATAAAGAAACAAGCAGCGTGTTGAACAGGAGAAGAGAGATGAGGTTATGGCTTTGAGTAGTGACTGTCACCTTTATTTTGCCCTTGGGATTTGTAATGTACACACACACACACACACACACACACACACACACGCATCATTGAATGTATCCTTATGTCAGTAACAAATGGTAAGTGCAGATGAGGGCATAGTCCACATTTTTTAACCTAGTCTAAATTCAGCTTTTTTGCAGAGCTGCACCTGAGTAACCCCCTTTAAATCAGAGCTCTCTGATGACTCCCAATTCCTTTAACATATTTGGCTACTTATGTGCCTCTGCTGTCATTGCAAAGTCACAGGCTGACATGCACAGCAGGGAAGATAAGTAAGAAATACATGAACTTGTGGTACAAGTTCAGACTCCAAGCATACGTGCTCATGACTGGCATTGAGGGAAATGTCAAACCTGCTAAAGAAAAAGGAAGACTCTGATATGATTGCCTACAATTAAGAGTGGAGACACATTAAATCTGAAATGGTAGGCATGGCACCTACCCATCCATGAAAGACATGAAAAGGTCCCTGGTCCACTGCAGCCCTCAGTCGGTTTCTTTACTCTTTCCTAAGGTACGTGGCTCAGCCCCATACACTGAATGTCTGCCAGTACTAAAAATGTGTGGGAAAACAGATGCATGAACATAAATACATCCGTGTGGAAGGGTACCATTGCCAACAAAAACTGGAATGAGGTTAACATCGCTTGTAGAGAAACAATAAATCGACAACCCATGACCTGTGCTTCTTTCTGCCTTGCCATTAATTCTCAAGGCTAATCTTCTAAATAAGAACTGCCTTTTCAAAAGAAGTTTTTCCATGTACCTTCTTGTTCACAAGAAGATTGTGAATCACATAAAGCAGGTGAAATTCTGTTTGCACATTAAGAATTTCTTGGTGATGAACAATGGAACGGTTTATAAAATGTGGGTGTGTGGTCTCCAAGCCTGGAGCAAGTAAAGGAAAAAAGCAAAAACCATTTGCCTGAAGTCGTTTGGGTCTGAAATACAGGGATCGAATGAGAATTATCTTAACCAGTTGTGAAACTGCTCAGACCTAGATATGAAGAGACTAATATAATCATTTACCCTATAAATACTTGTCAAGCACCTCCTACATGCCAAACACGATGCCTGGCACTGGAAACACAAGGAACAGGCTCTGTGATCAAGGTCCTCATAGTCTTATGGGTGAGACAAACACACAAGCAAAAATTACCATTCAGTCCAGGACATAATTTTAGAAAAACCCAAGAGAGAAGTGCATGCTGGGTGCTATGGGACCCAGAGGAGAGGCAGCTTATCTGGGCAATGCATGCTAGAAAGGCTTCCTGACAATATCCAGTCCTCCATTCTAAAACCTAAATTGTCATGTGATGATGAAGAAAGCTGATACAGTCACCTGTAGGAATTCAACAATATGCACTGGAATAGTATCCTGGGATGTGGGATAGGTTGCACTATGAGCACACAAGACAAAAGTCAAGTATATATATTTACAATTATTTGTGAAATTCCTGCATGTTGCTTATAAAATACTATGTACATGAATATATGCAGTTTTATACTATAATTATATTCAGTAATACATATGCATAAATATGTGGTATAAGCAATAAATACAAGAATCACAAAATGTGATAGAGGGCCATACACATTTAGTGATATAGCAGAATTGTTTGCAGTATTTAAATTATTTCTTCCTCCCTCTGCCTTTATTTTTTTCAAGCATGGGTAATTTGATTTGTCTAAGTTAAAAGAGCATGTAGTATGATTACACTGCATTACTTTGACTTCTCTTTATACCAGTAATAAGTTATAATTTGAACAAAAGTCCTCAAAATAGCTTAACAAATCCTCTTAAAATAGTGATTCACATACTGAAGAGTTAAATGAAACAGCAGTAAAATAAACCTTCACAAATAACTAATGTTTATTAATTTTAGTATCCTTAGATTGTTTAATGCTCTGCCATTATGAAGAATTATTTCATTTGTAGGAATGATAACTTTTACATAAAATTGCAACTGATAATTTAATAAAGGAAACCATACAGCACCATTAAAGAAATGAAAAGGAACATCATTAGAGACATGTTCTCCGAATTTCTGTGCTTCATCCACCTCCAGATTGTTGGTTTTTTCGGGCTGTTGCTTTAGAACCAAATCTGCTCAATTAACATCACCTTCTGCCTTGCTTCTGTTGCCTCTTTAGGCCAAGTTCCACCTCACTCCATGCCCCATATGCAGCCTCCAAACCAATCCTGACTTGAGGGACTCAGCATGTTGGGCTTCCTAATCCCTTTCAGTGGAGCTGTCTAAGGGGCTCCTCCATCAATCCTGGGGCTGCTCACTGATGCTCTGACCCAAAGTGTGACCAGAGCTAACCACTAATGGTAGGCAATTCTGAATCTACTTACCATCTACAGAAGTGTTCCCTACCTGATAGTGAGGCTCCCATTCCTGGCATAGAATCTATCCCACTCCCCCCACCTTCTGAGTCCCAGTTCAGGAATTCTCAATGATTCTCAACTGAAAACATTACAAGTCCTCAATGCAGTGGTTCTCAAATGTGACTGCATATTTTATTCACCTAGGATTTTTTTGTTGTTTTTGTTTTTGCTGTTTAATACCAGTGTCAGGCCCTACCACCATAGATTCTGATTTAATGGTTCTGGAGTGGGTTCCAGTCATCAGCATTTTGTATAAGTGTCCCAGGTGGTTCTAATGTACTGCCTGAGTTGAGGACAATTGCCCTAGTAGGCTCAACAAATAATCCCAGTCTCACCTTCCCAGGCAATGCCAAAAGCATTTTCCATCCAGGGATTGTACGCGCGCGCGCGCACACACACACACACACACACACACACACACACACACACACACACACACACACCAGACTTGCTATAAGCAAGTAACTCCAGGAATGATAACAAATAAGTGGTTTTTCTCTATAACTAAGTAGTTCTAACTGATACAGTCTTTCTTGGAGGGTTGTAAGGGATAAAAGGATAAAGTAGTTTCATAATTTTTCAGACTCATCAAGATTTAAATATAGGAAATGCCTTGGCCATGTGGAATTTGAGAGAAGAATAATATTACCAAGAAGAAAGAAGAGGAAAAAACAGAGCCAAAAACAAAAGTCAGGTAAAGCCATTAGTCCAAAGAAAAAAAGAGATGAAATGAGGGGAGAGAAAAGTAAGGAGGAAATAATTGAGACTTTATGGACAGTTAATCTTACCTGTTAACAGATTTACAAACAAAGGAAACCTCTATCCAGATATTAGTATCACTGAAGCCCTGTGGTGTAATGAAAAGTATACAACTCTTAAACTAAAATGGACAGGTTGGATCACGCCTCTACCTCTTTCTAGCTCCGAAACCGTGGGCAATTGTGGCAGATTTTCTGAGATGCCCACAAGACCTCTTATAATACATGCTCTTCTTACAATGTGACATTAAATCTTTTAATGAGAGGAGGGGGGTCTAGTCTATGTTCTTCATCCTTTGAATCTGGGTGGGCCTATGACTACAATGGATGTGACACTACCTGACTTCTGAAACTGTCATGAGAAGCAATATAGCTGTTTTGGGGAAGATCTCTCTTGGGCTGCTCCCTCTTGGATCCTAGTAACCATGATGTAAGAAAGCAAGAAGCCACTTGTAGATATTGTGCCCAACAGCTCCAGCCAAGGTCCCAGATGCCCACCACCATCAACCTCCAAAGTGAGCCTTTAAATAATTCTAGCCCCACCCTTCCAGGCATTCCCAGCTTCAAGTCTTCCCAGCTGAGGCTCTAGACATAGAGGAGCAGAGACAAAGTACACCCACCATGCTTTTTCTGAATTCCTGATCCACAGAATACTGAAGTACAATAAAATAGTTGTTTCATAGCATGTTTGTGTTGGGGGTTGTGACATAGCAATAGATAATTGGAATAGCAAGTTATTAATACATACTCTTCTAAGGTTTGGTTCAATGGTTTTGTAAGGTTTTGGTTCAGTACAATCTCCTTTGTAAGGCTGTGTTGAAAATTAGAAATAATATGTGTAATTTACCTGGCACAAAATAAGTGCTCAATATTTGACATCAATTCATGATATGATTGTCATTCATTTCCATGAACTATTATCTCTTTGAGATCTGGCCTCTGCCACCACTCTAGAATTGCCCTTCAAATGTAAGGACGCATAAGAATGTGAACAGAGGGCCAGCCAAGTGGCTCAGTTGGTTAAGAGCGTGAGCTCTGAGCAACACCGTTGCCGGTTCGATTCCCACACGGGCCAGTGAGCTGTGCCCGAGCTGAGCTGCTGCTGAGCTGCCAACAGATGGCAGGATGGCTCAGCTGGTGAGAGCATGTGTTCCTAACAACAAGGTGCTGGTTCAACTCCCACATGGTGGGATGATGGGCTATGCCCACCCATAACTAAGATTGAACATGGCACCTTGAGTTGAGCTGCCCTGAGCTGCTTACGGGCAGCTGGATGGCGACTGGACTTGGAGCTGAGCTATCTGCACCCTGCACAACTAAGATTGAAGGACAACAACTTGGCTGTTCCCCTTCCCCAATTCCCCAACACTGTTCCCCTATCCCAATTCCCCAATAAAATCTTAAAAAAAAAAGTAAACAGAAAGTTCTGTGTGATGGATGCTCTTTCAAAGCTAACTGTGCATAAGGTCCAGCCCTTTATGTTTGAGGTGATACCAGTCATTTGCCCAACAATGCAATTATAGGTTACTTTTTAGATTTGTGTTTCTCTGAGCAATTTAATACTTATTAAACAGTGTGCTCTGCACAATGACACAAGATGTAATCCCTGCAAGAAGGAGTTAATAATCTTCATAATAATTAAGAAAACAAAATCATCAAATAGACCAAAGGGAGCTTCTAAAATGTCCCTCCCTTCATTTTATACTTGAGGAAACTGAAGCCTGGAAAAGCTAATCAAGTTGCTTGGGACCACACATTATTATCAGCAGAGCTGGCGTTAAAACTCAGGACTTCTCATTTCCAACAACATGTTCATTTATGCCTTCAGGAAACATCTGTTGAGTACTTTCTATGTTCTAGCCATTGGGGATTCAAAGATAAATAGGGAACACTCTTGCTGATAAGGAACTCACAGTCTGATGGGAGATACAGTCACAGAAGCAGATGAGTATAGAGCTCAAGGGAAGTGCTTCAGCATTGTCAGATGGTATGGGAGCAGAGAAGGGATCTGCCCACTCTACTATATTAAGGAAAGATTCAGAAAGGCGATGACATTCTGGCTGAGTATTGAATACTGAGTAGGAGTTTACCAGAGAGAGAAAGGGCATCCCAGGTAAGATAACCAATACAGTAGCCCCCCACTTATCCATGGTTTTGCTTTCTGGGTTGCAGTTATCCATGGTTAACCATGGTCTGGAAATATTAAATGGAAAATTCGAGAAATAAACAATTCATATGTCTTAAATTGAGCCCGTTCTGCATAGCATGAAGAAATCTCATGCCATTCTGCTCCATCCCACCCAAGATGTGAATCATCTTTTTGTCCAGCATCTCCACACTGTATATGCTCCCCACCTGTTAGTCACCTAATAGCTATCTCTGCTATCAGATCAACTGTTGAGGTATCACACTGCTTGTGTTCAAGTAACACTTATTTTACTTAATAACAGCCCTAAAGCACAAGAGTAGTCATGCTGGCAATTTATTGGGTTGTTAGAAAAATTATGATGCATTTTTGCAACGAAAAAGAAAAAAAATACGTCATGACTTTTCCAACAACCCAATAGATATGCCAAAAAGAAGCCATAAAGTGCTTCCTTTAAGTGAAAAGGTGAGTACAGTACAATAAGGTATTTTGAAAGAGAGAGATCACATTCACATAAGTTTTATTACAATATAGTGTTATATTGTTAAATTTTATTATTAGTTATTATTTTTAATCTTTTACTGTTTCTAATTTATAAATTTAACTTTATCATAGGTATGTATGTATAGGAAAAATTATATACAGATAGATATCTATCAATCTATATAGAGATATATAGAGATATCTATAGATATATATCAGTACTATCCGAAGTTTCAGGCATTTATTGAAGGTCTTAGAATATATCCCAAACAGATATGAGGAGGCTAGGGTATGTGTGAAGCCTTGGAGATATGAATGTACATTTTCATTACACCAGGATTTCTGAAACTCAGTTCCATAGACATAATCTTAAAGAATCTAGAAAATTTTTATCCTTTTCAAGGGTTAATATTGTATTAACAATATTAGCAGACATAATTCTTAATAACCACCAAGGCACATAAAATATACATTTTTTTAGAGCAACATAGAGCGTCTGACTTGGAGGGGCCCTCAGAGATCATATACGAGCAACTCAGCCCCCATGCACAATGTGCCATGGTTGAGGCGTGATATGGCATAATGAACAGGAAGGCTGCAGACCCAGAGCCACAGTTAAAGAGCAAGAGCAATTAAAGGTTAAAATTAGGTTATTGTCCCCTTTGATGCCCTTCCCCCATGGCATATCACAAAATATAAAAGCAAAAGGAAGGGAAAAAACCGCAAATGGGAAGACAATATCCTCTAGCCAGCCTACTACAATTATAATAAGGTATTTGAAAGAAGAAAAGACATTTCAAAAGGACACCATTATTAATGCCACCAAGAAGGAATTGGAAAGAAGTAGTTTAAATCATTGGTTTTTTGCCAGTTCTCTTTTTTATAGAAAGTATCAATTCTCACTGTGAGTTACTGCACCTTAATTTAGTTAGGAATACATTTTTTAAATGGCTTGCTAAAAGGTGTGATTCAATAGCGAGAAAGTATTATCAAGTGGTACAATGATCCATAAACAGCTATTATCATTATCATTATTATTATTATTATTATTATTTAACATTCTTTAAACACCCAGTCAGCTAAGCACCATAGTAAACTTTGGAAAGATGGTTCTTTCTTTGACAAGGAAAGGTTAAATACACAGAAGAGAGGAAAGCTCAGCTCTACCTAGGATCAGGGAAATTTATTTTTCTACTCTAACTTGTCCTCGCTTTGCTTGTCAAATTAACATAATTCAAGATATTTGACTAGTACTAATAACAGTTATTCCTTACTTGTGTTCAGTGTTTTATACTTTCCAAAGGGATTCATATGCATATCTCATCAGGTAATGTAGCATATAGTTTCTGGAAGCTGTAAAAAGAGGTAGTTTTATTTCAAGAGAAGACCAAAAAAGTTGGCCTGTGAGAGCATAAAAAAGCAGATATACTTTGAAGGAGAAGAGAGATTTTTCAGAGAGGAAATCTGTGCACAAAATGATGGCCACTCCCTCTTTCAGCCACCAGTTTCTCTCCCTGGGGGCAATGACTGTAACCAATTTCTTGTGTCTCCTTCCTGAGATAGCAAATTCACACATGGCATACTATATGCATTGTTCTGCACCCCACTTCTTTCTCTTATAACATATTTTGGAGAGTATTTCATGATGCACTATTATTTTTTTTTAAAGATTTTTATTGGGAAATTGGGGGAAGGGGAACAGACAAGTTGCTATCCTTTTGTTCTTCAGTCTAGTTGTGGAGGACGTTGCTTCACTGGCCCAAGTTGGCACCATCTTTGCGCTCTTCCCGGGCAAGGCAGATCAGTCGCCAGCTTCTGGACAGCTGCTCACTGCGGCTGCTGGCCGCTCACACTGGCTGCTGGCTACACACGGTAGCCCATGACAACCCACTGCAGCAGGGGCTGCAGACTACGCTGTAGCCGGCAACTCACAGCAGCCCAGCTCCAGGTTGAGCTGTTGTTCAGCATCTTAGCTGTAGAGGGCAGTGTCACTGGCCTCATATGTGGGATCCAAACCGGGGCCCTCTGGAGTCCCAAGCCAGCTCTTAACCAACGCGCCACTCGGCCGGCCCCTGCACTATTATTTTTTTTTTTAAGATTTTTATTGGGGGAATTGGGGGAATGGGAACAGTGCTGGGGAATTGGGGGAAGGGGAACAGACAAGCTGCTGTCGTCTTGTTCTTCAATCTAGTTGTGGAGGATGTTGCTTCACTGGCCCAAGTTGGCACCATCATTGCGCTCTTCCCAGGCGAGGCAGATCAGTCGCCGGCTTCTGGACGGCCGCTCACTGCGGCTGCTGGCCGCTCACGCTGGCTGCTGGCTACATACGGTAGCCCATGGCAACCCACTGCCACAGGGGCTGCAGCCTACGCCGTCGCCAGCGACTCATGGCAGCCCAGCTCCAGGTTGAGCTGTTGTTCAGCATCTTAGCTGTGGAGGGCAGTGCACTATTATTTTTAATGGTTGTATCATGTTTCAGGTATAAACGTGCCATAATTTTTTATACTATCCTGCTCTTAAAGGATATTTTGAGATTTTTCAGTTTGTTTCTGGTTCTGCTACTACAATGATTCAATAAATAGCCTTGCAGAAACAACTCTGCAAGTATATATGTGGAAGATAATTTCCCTTAAGTGGAGTTACTGGGCCAAAGTGTATGTGAATTGGTAATTTTGATAGCTGTTGCCAAATTCCCCTCCAGAACATCTATTGGGTTGTCAGAAAAGGCATGACATATTTTGTCTATGTTTTTCAAAGGTCATTTATTTATATAAAGAAAAAAGATCAATCAATGATATATAGCCCATTTTGTTCAATAACCTTTTGCCATCGTTCAGTGAGCTTCATAATTTCTCATTCATAGAAGGACTGCCTTTATTTGTGAAAAATTGAACAAGGTGCTGATTTACCGCCTCATCTGAATTGAACATTATACCCTGCTAGGAGTTTTGAAGAGAGCGGAACAAGTGGAAGTCTGATGGAGCAAGGTCAGGCGAGTATGGTGGGTGTGGCAACACATCCCATCCAAGCTCCAATAATTTTTGATGGGTGATCAAACTCATGTGTGGTCTCGTGTTGTTGTGATGGAACACAACTCCTTTACAATTAACAAGCTCTGGAAGTTTCTGGATGTTGGATTCGTTCAAACTGTCCAATTGCCAACAGTACACATTCGAATTGATTGTTTGGTTCCTTGGTAGGAGCTCGAAAAACACAGCACCTTTAAAATCCCACCACACTGGGGCCAGCCGAGTGGCTCAGTTGGTTAAGAGTTAGCTTAAGAGCGTGAGCTCTGAGCAACAGGGCCACCGGTTCGATTCCCACGTGGGCCAGTGAAACTGCGCCCAAGCTGAGCTGTTGCTGAGCTGCCAACAGGTGGCAGGATGGCTCAGCTGGTGTAACAAGAAGATTGGCTGTTTAATGGTGGGCTACACCCACCCACAACTAAGACTGAACTTGGCACCTTGAGCTGAGCTGCCACCCGGAAGGATAGAGTGTGCAATCTTAACAACAAGGTTGCTGAGTTCAACTCCTGCATGGGATGGTGGCTAGTCCACCCGCAACTAAGATTGAAAACAGCACCTTGAGCTTATAGGCCACGAGCTGCTGACGGGAAGCCAGATGGCGACTGGCGCCCTCCACAACAAGATTGAAGAGCAACAACTTGGCTTCCCAATTCCCCAACACTTCCCCTCCCCCAATTCCCCAATAAAATCTTAAAAAAAATAAAAAAATAAAATACAATCCTACCACACTGAGAGCATAACTTTCCTCTGATGAATGTCTGCTTTCGATGTCGTTTGAGGTGAATCATCACGTCGGGACCAAGACCGTTTGCACACCACATTGTTGTAAACAATCCACTTCTCATCGCCAGTTATCAGTTGCTTAAACAAAGGATCATTTTCCTCACATTTAATGCATATTGCAGATATTTATACGCGTTGTCAAATGAACTTCTTTGAGTTCATGCAGAACCCAAATATTAAGCTTGCTTACATATCCCAGCTTCTTCAGGTAGTCCTGAACACTTGAATGATGGATGCTCAATGTTTCTGCAATCTCTTGTGTCATGTAATGTGGGTTTGACTTGATTAATGCCTTTATTTTGTCATCATCAACCTCGGTGGGCCTCCCTGACCGAGGAGCATCATTGAGATCAAACTCACCAGCATGGAATTTCGTGAACCATCGTTGGTTGGCACTGACATAGAGCATTGTCACCGTAAACTTTATGCAACTTTTCACAAGCTTGATGCGCGTCCTTCATTTTATGGAAGTAAAACAGTAAAATAATGGCAAAAATGCACAGTTTGGTCTTCCATCTTCAACTTGTTGTAAAATCTCCAAAACAACCAAATCGCTCAATTTTTTCTAGAATGAAGCTAGAACTGTCAGCTGTCAAATGACATATCAATAACATAAATACGAATGACTCTAGTACTTCCAAAATGGAACTAGTGCCATCTGTTGCAAACTTGAGTCTTGACTTTTCCAACAACCCAATATATTGATTGAAATTCCAGCAGCAATGTATTGGAGGGCCTATTTCCCCACTGACACTAATGCAATATGTATAAAAATTTTTTATCTTTGATAACCTGATAAGTGAAAACAGGATCTCATGATAGTTTCATTTGCCTTTCTTCTTATTATGAAACTCCTTAAGTGTTTTTTCATAGTTTAAAAAAATCAGTACTTTCTTTTCTATGAACTCTGTTTAATAGCCTCCATCAGTTTTTCTTTGGGGTTAGTTATTCCTTTTTTGATTGACTTAGGACAACTCTTAATAAAGAAATTTGTCCTTAGTAGATAATCTGAATTACATACATGTATATTTTTCTTAGTATGCTGTTTGTCTTTTGGCTTTGTTAATGATGGTTTTAGCCTTACAGAATTGTCTAGTTTTTTTTTTTTTTTTTTTTAGCTGAGCCATCCTGCTACCTGTTGGCAGCTCAGCGGCTGCTCAGCTCGGGCTGGACGCGAACCGCGGTTGCTCAGAGCTCAAACTCTTGAGCGAGCTCTTAACCAACTGAGCCATTCAGCTGGCCCTGTCTAGTTTTAATAAATTAGTGAATGAATCAATCTTAGGTTTTGTTTCATATTTATAAAGTTCTTTGTTAATTCAAGATAATTTCTAAAAGAAACTCCCTCATTTTCACCTAGTACTAGATTTTTGTTTATAAATTAATCCATTTTGTCTTTATTTGGTGTGCAGTAGGATCTAACTTTGTTTTTTGTTTTTTCTTGATGGCTACTAAGTGGTCCTAACTCCATTCATGAATAATTCACCTTTCCTCCACAATTTGAAATGCCACGTTTGTCATATATTAAGTTCCCTTATAGAGAGTAATGCATTGTTAAAGCAATTATTCAGTTTAGGGATCTAGAAATTATCCTGGGTTCATTCACCAGAGCGGATGCTAGATAGACCTACTAAATCCAATATGTGTGGCAAGAAACACAGAAAAAGTAATATGCAGGAAACAGGTAAAGTGCTTAGCTGTAATTAAGACAGCAAATAGGTACAGAGAAAAGTTGAAACTATGAGGGGAAAAAGTAGGGAAGATTCAAAACAAATGTTTTAATGATGCAGAAGGTCATAAGAAGAGACCTTTTCCAACTGCCCTCGTGATAAAGTCCAAACTCCATCACGTGAACTCCAGGTCCTATCTGATCTGGCCTCGGCCTACTCTCTAGCACAGGGTAGGTGACCACCTACTTGTCTTTCAGGTTTTAGCCTAAACATCATTCCCCCAGATCTACTTCCCTGACCTGGCCAAGGCTGAGTTAGGAACTCCTCTTCTGTGTCTCTGCAGGATTCTGTACACTATAGACTCTAATAGTCTAGGCTCTTAATGCTTCTACCTCTCTTGTGGATATTTTCCTCCACTCCCCAGCTTCGATTTCTCTTTCTTCTGGCAACAAAATTTCTCTCTAGGGGTCTGCCCCTTCTCTTACAATATGCTTTCGTGTTTCTGGTGCCATCGACTCCACCCAGAGGTCCCATACAAGATCTAGAGCAAAGCCATTTAGCACCAATCATTCTCCAGGCCCCAATGATTAGTTCAGGGATGGGTGTGTGCCCTATGACAGCTACTAGGATGCAGTGAAACAGGCAGGAGAACCTGAATGAAAATTCACATCAAAAGTCATCATACAACACAAGGCTGCAGGATGGACAAATATGAAGAAGTGGGACCAAGAAATGGAGAATAAGAGAATATCAGTTGAAGCCCTTGATCAAAGCTGAAACCGGTCTTGTCCCTGGACTGTTTAATATTGTGAGGTAATAAATTTCCTATTTTTTCTTAAGTCATTTTAAGTTGGGTTTTCTGTCACTCCCAACAGCAACTTCTTAACTGCTCCTAAAGTTGAAGCTTCTTCAGGGCAGAAACTGTGTTTTAATGCTATTGTATTCCTAGTACCATGCTTGAAGCACAGCAGCATTAAATAAATATACAAGGAAAAAAAAGGAATAAACTATCTGACCAAGTTCTTTTAGATACTAAAATAACACTTGCTTCTGTGATTTGATAGTTTATTTTCAAAAGATCACTGAGCTAGCTGATGGCAGAGCCTAGATTCAAATTCAGGATTTATATGGGTCAAAATCCTTGGTTTTCTCATCTATGAAATGGTGATAATAATATCTACTTTGAGGTTTGAAATAAAAATGATGATAGGCCTGTGTGTGTGGTCCTCATGCCAGCCACCAGCCTGAAGACCCACCACTAGCTGCAGGCCAAGTCCAGGATTGCATGCATGGGGCCTGTTCACCACTCCTGCGGAGCTCTCTGTGCTGACCAAGAGTTACCAACTTTACTGCCAGACTGTGTTTCCTCGGGCTGGAGTTTGTGCAGAAAAGGTGCAGGGGGCCTGGGCCAAGTCCTGGCAGAACACAAGGCCCTAGAGGGATGGGGCTCAGAGCTGATGGCTGGGAACCAGGCCGAGAACCAGCATCTGCACTCGCTATGGCATGAGGAGAGGTAGGCCAGGGAGAAGGTGTGCCAGGTGAGAGGCTCAGGCCCGGGCACTCAGCTCAAAGGGCTAAAGGTGCTACAGCTGCAGTCAGGGGAGGAAAAACTTCCTCACCTGAGAGTCCTGGAGCCGCAGATACAATAGAAGAAGCATTGGACTTCATGAAGACTACAAAATGGACCATTCCAGAGAGGGGCTGATGATCAGGCCACAGCACAGAGGCTTCCAGGGACTCAGAGAATACAGTACCAGCCCAGGGCCCAGGGACTACATGTGTGTGGAGTTAGGAGAGTTGGGCCTGATCTGGAATAAAGCGTCTGGTGCTTCTTATGAGGAAGGCTCAGCCTATTCCAGTGCAGCCCCCACATTCTGGGTCCTGCACCCACCACTTGGTCAAAAACTGCCCAACACAGTGTCCTGTTCTGCCCATATGTACAACTCTTGGCACAGCACCAGGCCTTAGAGTGGTTTCCATCTTACAAAGAAGCAGACTGGGCCATAGTCCCCTGGGCAGCCAGGTCATCTCCTGAGTATCATGGAGGGTAGGAGGTGGCAAATTACAATCCATAAGCCAAATCTGGCTGCTGCATGTTTTTATAAATACAGGTCTATTAGAACACACACATACACAATAAAATAATAATAATAATAATAATAATAATAATGGCAACTACATATAACAAATACATATTCTTAAAACTAGAATTTCACCCTTTTTCTCCTGCTCCTCAGAATCTTTATGGATTATGAAAACCACATAGAATTCTCTAAACTCTGAAAGGAAGGCATAAGGCTATGAGAGAGTACTCTGATTTCTGCAAGTAAAATTATGTTTTTATTTAGCTTCCAATTGTCTCTGCTAATGAGAGAATGCAAAGTAGTGGATAATCCAAAGTTATTTATAAGTGCTTGGGGAACTTATTCTGTGATGTGTTCAGGAGTAAATTTTCCTTCCTAATTGCATTTTGCCTACAGTGGCACCAGAATGAGTTTGGACTGTCTGAGCATATATTGATTGGGTGATAAAGAAGATAATCATTGTGCTGGACAGGAACAGAAACCATTTTAAAATGTTTTAAAATTTTACTTCATATAACCCTCAAAGCAGATAATCCATGAAAATCCATATAATCCATAAAGCAGAGTGGTTACTGGCAGCAGAGTATATGAAATATTTTTTATTCCACTGCATCATTATGATTTTAGTGTAGCATTATAATTTTTTATTTTGCAATAACTGAAAACAATCTTATCTACTTTAGTTAGTGGAAATTTCATTGATTGTAAAATTTTATACCACTTAAATAATCTCATGTTTCAATTACCATCTTCTTAAAATAGCACAAGTGGTAGCTAAAGCATTATTTATTCTGTTCATAAACTAATGCTGTTTAAATTGCTAGTGAAATGTATTCAAAATTCTTTATGCATTTTTTTCACCCTTCATATCCCCTGCTGTGCAGGATTTAAAGGCCAAGCAGAATATTTGAAATATACTTTGGGCATTCTTAGAAAAAAAAGCTACCTAAATTAGGTGAAGTAGCTATCTTTTACAAGGCCCTGGCACCCTTTTCATGGGGGCTGGTGATTTTCTACATTGATACATTATTTCTGGAGGGCAGTTTTCCAATTTGAATAAAAATCCATGAAATATTTAGCATTTGATTCAATTACACTTTGAGGAGTTATCTTAAGAAAAAAATTAAATACACAAAAAAGATATGTCATTGCAGCATTATTTACTATAAGGAAAAAAAATCTAACTTTCTAACAGTAGTGCCATATCTGTAATTTTAAAAATCATGTTTTCGGAAATTATTTCATAGCCAAACAATACACTTATAATATAATTACTATTAAGTTTAAAACACACACAAGGGCAGAGAATTATCCCAGATATCTATATGAATATGTATAGACTCTATGGGTGTGGTCGGAAATGGAAGAAATTTGACAGTGATTATTAAGGTTGTAGGACTATGGCTAATTTTTACTTCTCATTTTTAACTTATTGTACCATCTCAAGTTTCTGTAATAAACATGTATAACTTTTATAAGAATGAGTTTTATTTCAATAACTAGATTCTGGTTTCCAGAGCAGGTAGATTAGGTAAACAGCCCTTTTTAGAGGCTCTCTTTCTAAAAAAGAGGCTTCAGGCCTGAAGATGTTTTACAGCTACTGTTTCTAATTAGCCAGTTCCTTATCATAGCTGTACTTCACAGTATGGCCTATGATACAGAAATTCTTTAGCAAGGTTGGCTATCCCCTTGCTGTTCAGTAGGAGAATTTACTTTCCTAGAGAAAAATTTTATCTTCCTCTTTCCAGTCTCTTCCATCTAACATCTACCTTCTCATCTTAAATCCTTGACTTAAAACTCACAATGATTTCTATGCTTCTTGTCCAGAGGCAGGAAGACCTGTTAGGAGGCTGTTGAAATAGTCTGGGTGAGAAATGATAAGCCTGAACCAAGACAGAGTGCGTGTGTGTGTGTGTGTGTGTGTGTAGCTGAGCAGGAGATGCAAAAAGCCCATATAGCCCACATGTATCCTCTGCCTAGAATGAGCTTCCCTTCATCTTTACTCACCCAGATCCGCACATCTTTTAAGCCTCCATTCAAATGCTTCCTGCTTCATAAAAATCCTTTTTGTACCCATAATTGGAAGTAGTTTCACTTCCTTTGATTTTCACTTTTTACCATTTTTTTGTACCTGTACTTTTTATTTTGAAACTATTTAACAAAAAAGTTGCAGGTACAGTACAGTACAAAGAACTTTTTTCTTAAACCATTTGAGAGTGACTTGCCAAGGCAATGCCCTACCACCACTAAATACTTTAAATGTGTATTTCCTACAAAAAAGACATTCTCTACATAACCACAGTATAGTCATCAAAATGGGAAAACAGTATCGAAACAATAATGCTATTTATTCCCAACTCCAGTAATGTTCTTTATAGCAAAAGATCCTCTTCCGAATTAAGTGTTGCATTTAATTATCATGTCTCTTTAATCTCATTCAATCTGCAACAATGTCTCAGTCTTAAGTTTCATAACCTTGACACTTTAGAAAATTACAGGCCAGTAGAATATACATGAAGTTGAGTGTATCTGATGTTTCCTCATGACTAAATCCAGGTTATCCATCTTTAGTCAAAATATCACAGAAGCTCTGCTATGTTTCTAGTAAGTGGTATATGATTACAATTTGTTCTATTTTTGGTTATATTCACTTTGATCACGGGATAAAGATGATTTCTGCCCATCTTTTCAACTCTGAAGTTACTCTTTTCCCCTTTGTGATTAATATTATTTTGTGAGAATGTACTTTGAAACTTTTAACTTATTGATTCACTTTTTTTTTAAGATTTTTATTGGGAAATTGGGGGATGGGAACAGTGCTGGGGAATTGGGGGAAGGGGAACAGAAAAGTTTCTGTCGTTTTGTTCTTCAGTCTAGTTGTGGAGGACATTGCTTCACTGGCCCAAGTTGGCACCATCATTGCGCTCTTCCCGGGCGAGGCAGATCAGTCGCCGGCTTCTGGACGGCTGCTCATGGCGGCTGCTGGCTGCTCATGCTGGCTGCTGGCTACACACGGTAGCCCATGGCAACCGACTGCAGCAGGGGCTGCAGCCTAAGCCGTCGCCTGGGGACTCACGGCAGCCCATCTCCAGGTTGAGCTGTTGTTCAGCATCTTAGCTGTGGAGGGCAGTGTCTTTGGCCCTTATATGTGGGATCCAAACTGGGGTCCTCTGGCGTCCCAAGCCAGCTGTTAACCAACGCGCCATTGTCCAGCCCTGATTCACTTTTTATTAGTATGGACTCACCGTTCATCTATCCTATGAGCTATAATCCCTTACTATCATTATTTATTTTGAAGCCCAGATTGACACAGACTTGGCCAGTGGCAGCCTCCTTAAAGTGGCTCCTATGTCTTTTGACATGTCTTCATCATTCTTTGAGCATTTCCTTGTTTTGTGATATAAAATGTTCCAAACTTATTTGTATTTTTTTTTTTTGCCCAGACCTAGAATCTTTCATTTCTACAAGGACTCCTGATTCCCTTCAGAATAGGATTTAGAAGTCAAAGTCTGAGCCCTAGGAGTTCTTAATGCTTTTGGAGTTTCACTGCTCCCAGGACCACTCAGTGGACAGAGATTAGTCATCTTGGAAATACATGTATGTGTACATATATAAATCCACACACATTTGCATCTACCAGTTATTAAGACACCTACCTATATACTGAAACTCATAAGCGTTAATGCTTAAATCCTCCAATTCCACTGAGCTTACTCTAGCTATCTCTCTTTCCATATTTATAATTCCATTTTTCAGCAGTGAGAAACCTGGCTCCCATTAACCTTAATGTAATTACTTATTTAAACGCTTCCCCTATATGTAACCAATCTCTTACATTTGAAACTACCAGCTTCCCACATTTCCTTCTTACTCTACTCAGACCATGTCCTGCCTCCCCTAAAATTGCATGCCAAGTCACCCTTCTTACCCCCCTCCCCACATGTACACACTCCTCAACCTGTTCATTCTCTGACACCCCATACAAGGCCACTGGCCCCCATGTGGATTCCCTCTTCACCCTGCTTAGACTCTGATTCCGCACTCTAGACCATCCTAAACATGTATCTTCCTCACTCCCCCAGGCTGCCCTATGCATGGATATCCTCTTCACTCTGTTTACAAATAATAACAATTTTTAATTAAAGGAAAAGAGACACTGGTAGAATTTTGAGTCTAGGGACATTCTAATACCTTAAAGTCCTTGGCCAAACATTGGCTCTATTAGAATACTTGAAACACTCTCAAAGAAGAGGTATTCCTTCTTTTCTACCCAACAGACCAATCATCAATATAATCATTGTTTAAAAGTGAAAATATATCCGTTTTTCGTTATTAAATATCACACACACTCACACTCCTTTGCCACGAGAGTTTCCTTCTTTCTCACTTATTTCTCTCTGGATCAAAATTTGGCAAGAGAATCAAATTATTAATATTTCAAATGGAAAACACTGCCTATTATATGCTGTTGCTGGAAAGAGTCCTCTGATGCAGTGAGAATGATGGCAGCAACAAAGGGATTACAAGGAAGGTATTATGGAAGACAGGAAAGAGAGATGAGAGAATAAGAAAGTTAAAAGGTGGCAATGAGGAAAGTAGCATGAAGGGAGATGCAAAGAGGAGACCCCGGAGAAGGAGCCTAAATGGGAAGAATATGAAAAGCGAATAGTCAGGTGACATTCAGGAGAGTCTGACTTGGCCACCAAATCCCATGGAAAAGAGGTCCCACTCAATAGATAATCAGCCCCAAGGCAGTGCTACTGTCAAGATGAGAAAAATATATATCATCTATTTCAAGGTCACAGGTCTAAGTAAGTATGGAGAAGCTGTTAGTTTATACATTTCCTGTAATACACAACTGAATGAAACCGATATCCAGAAGCTTGGGGTAGCCAACTTCCGGATTTTTTTTTAAATTTTTTTATTGTTAGTTTCAGGTGTACAGAACAATGCAATAGTTATCCTTTTCGCCCTCACAAAGTAACAACCCCCGTCCCCCCATCTACTGCCCTCCCACCCCCGATATCATGCTTATCTATTACAATTCCATTGATTCCATTCCCACTCTCTACTCCATGTCCCGTGACTATATGTATATATAATTTTAGTTGACATACAATATTATTCAACATCAGCTTCAGAAATACAGTGCGGTGGTCAGGCCTCTACACCAACTATGAGCCAACTTCTGGATTTGGTCTACATATTTGCTTACTGTCACCTTTAAATAATCCCTGTTTGGAGAGTCACTTTTGGAGAACACATAGACATCGCTATCTGCACAATGAGAAGGTTCTTGGTTAACCAAAATTTTAATGAGGAAAAATACTGATTTATATGTATAAATGGAACACCTGCAACTCTTAACATCACATCTAATTTTGCTGCTTTGATAAAAAAAGAAACTGCATATCCTGTAACTCATGATGTCAATGTTTCAGACTCAGTCCCCTACCAACCATCTAGAGAGATGTGTCTAGTGTTGTGGTCTTGTAAAAGCGAGGGTATTAAACCACTGCTTTTTAAACAGTTTTGGTTCAAAAAAGTATAACAGAATATGAAGCTCTTCTTTACTGCATCTAAGACTGCTGAATTTCCAAAATGTATCCTTGAAACACAATAGAACTTAAGGCAAATGTTTTAGAGAGACAGAATACCCATTCTCAGAATAACTTAATTTGCAGTTAATTCATAGTTTGATTTAATTCACAGATATTTTTAGCTAAGGTTAATCTTTCTGCATGCTTCCCATAGGTGCTATTACAGATACTACTGAAAATATCAATAGAAAACATTAGTTACTTTCTCAACATTCATCTTTCTTCCTTCAATTTTGTTTGGATACCCTTCCCCGAAAGACTGAGAGATAACAGACCTCATTGCCAAGTTGTTCCTGCAGTCAGCACATGGCATTGCTCTGGTTCCTGTTGTAGACAGAGAAGTTATATGGCCTGCCTTGGTTCAATCATAGTTGGGGGAAAGGTCCCTCTCTCTTTTAGAATGTGAACAAGAATATATTTTGGATCAAATGGTGCTGGCACGTATCTTGCAACCATAAGGAAGCCAGTCTGAATTCAACACTGTCACACTGAGGAAAGCTCAGCAAAAATATGGGAAGAATTGGGATCCACAATGACATTGTTGAATTACTGAGACACCAACCTGACCAAATCTGACTGTACTTCTGGATTCACTGTTATGTGAGATAATAAACTTCTTTACTGTATAAGTATTGCATACTTCTTCACTGAATTGGGCTTTTGTGTGTTTGTAGCCAGAAGCATCCTAGTTTATCAAACCAGGTCCAAGCTCCAGTCTGAAAGCCAAAATTTCAGGCAGACATCCATGCCAACCTTGCAGTGCTGGGGAAAGTGCTTTTTTTTTTTTGCATTTTAAATTAAAGTTCATTAGGGTGACAATGGTTAGTAAAGTTACATAGGTTTCAGGTGTACAATTCTGTAATACATCATCTATATATTACATTGTGTGTTCACCACCCAGAGTCAGTTCTCCTTCCATCACCATATATTTAACCCCTTTTACCCTCATCTATCACCCCTATCCCCTTGACCCTCTGGTAACCAGTAAACTATTGTCTGTATCTACGAGTTTTTGTTTCTTCATTTGCTTGTCTTGTTCCTTTGTTGTTTTCAGCTTTATATAGTGCCATCTGTGACAACATGGATGGCTTGAGATTATAATGCTAAGGGAAAGTGCTTTTACAAGTTAGAGTCAAGAGTTACAAGGACTTTTCAGTTTCCCTGCAGAAAAAAAAATCTGAAACTAATTGAGAACACTAGAGAGTTCTATTGCAGGTTCCTTCTGTTTAGAAAACTTTTAAATAAATGTGCACCAAAGAGAAACAATAATGCCAGCTTTGCAAAGGTAAACTCATTGGTTTGAACACAAAGGAAATAATACTCCATAAATTCAATCCAAAAGAGTCTTGGAAAATTCTGATGTTCTTTGACAACAATCTATGTTTGAGTCACAGTTTTTAGCACCAGCTGCCATCAAAATAAAATGTCAAAATCAATTTAGTGCCCAAGGTAACTTTCATGTTGCTATGTCAACCTCTTATTCAAAAATTTAACATCTGATGCCTTAATTTGGGCAGAGTTAATGTTTACTTTCTTTTGGGAAGGTTTTTTTTCCCATAAATTATATTTATTTCCAGAAAGTCACGATTAGCTTTTACACAACTTTTTCCATAAATAAATTATTCTGTGGTCAAAATCGATTTGATTTCCAATTTAATAAAATAAATCATATACAAATGTGTTATATATATATATATATATATATATATATACACATATATATATATATATATATATGTTTTACATACTTTTCTAGGGAGAAAATTTATATTTTCATCTGATTTACAAAAAAGTCATAACTCAAAAATTTAAAACTATTGCTGGAGACTGAGTAATAACTGCAGGTGGTCAGAGAAATTACCATGAAAGGGGGAAAGAGATAGAAGGAATAAAATAAGATGTATTTAAAGAATGTTGATATGGACGGATATAAGGGAGAACAGGTATAAGAAAACTCTGTCTCCTGGATATGGCAAAGTGGTAGTATATATATTTGAGTCTGTTACAGCGTAGTGGGAAACAAACACAACAAGTGCATAAGAAGCCACAGGAGACTTTAAGATATTTAATGACAATACATTGCAGTGCATGTGAAAATTAGGTACATGCCTGTATCAGTCGAAGTCCTGGCAGGAAACTCAAGGCACAATCCAAAAGAGCAATTGAAGAGATTTTAATGAAAGGAATATTTACAAAAGAGTAGACAAGATTAAGGGAAGCCACAGGGATAGTGAAGGAGTCTACAATGGACAAGAAGAGGAGGAAGTTTTCTCAGACACTAGCCTTGTGGGAGTCATAGCTACAGGGCCAGAATAGCTGACAGGAGCCATGATCTTAAGAAGAGAGATGCAGAAACTGCCAAACTGCATTCCCACAGGAAAGGACCCAGGAATATAAATGCCCCAACCTCACTCTCTTCACATCCTCTGACCTCCTGCCAGAGCCTCTCATTGACCAAATCCACACAAAATCTGAGGGAAGGGGGGAACTGGATTATGCTGAAAACATCAATCCCTGAGGCTCGAATAGGGTCAAGGGTGCAGAAGAACCTGACAGGGCAAGCAGACACCACCCAACACAGACACTGCCCAAATAACAGCATGGGAGGGGCTCTCATTAAGAAATGGAGATATTTGGTTCTACAACAGCTTTGAATACACATTTTGGGCTAAAATGTGTACTTTATAATTCTTTCCATATTGCTAATGTTAGTTTTTAGTCATCATACTTCATGTTGAGAACTTTTTTAATATAACCAAATACATATTTCATAATCATTCATTTTCTGACAGTTAATCCAATCCTTTTCCCTCAGACAAAAATACTCTTCTAATTCCATAATCTAGGCAGTACTTTATTAGTGTCAAAGCACAAAATATTGGGTTGTCGGAAATGTCATGATGCATTTTTGCAATGAAAAACATAGGAAAACTACATCATGACTTTTCTGATAACCCAATATTTATGTAAACTTGAGATAATTTACTTTTATTCCATCTCCAAACTATACTGATTCATATTAGATTTGCATTTCTCCTATGAATTGCTATAATCATAAATTTTATCTGGGAATATGGGTAAATGTGTGCATATAATTTACTGAACTGATTAATAGAGAGTCCATGTGGATAAGTGATCTAAAATCTTTTCAGGAATTGATTATGTAGGTTCTGTGGTACAATGGAAAGCATTCTATACTTTAGGTCTGGAGGCACTGGTTATCATCTGTCTCTTTATTAACAAACTAGAACTCTGGCAAGTCCCTTCACCCACCCAGAATCTCTTTTATCCATAAAAGAGGAAAAAGAGACTCTGATGTCACTTCCAACTTTCAAATTCTGTGGTTCACAATGCCTGTCTCTAATTATCATGCCTTACAGGAATCATCAGTTTTTCTGCGTATTGGTTGCTTTGGTTTGAAAGGAATTTTTTAACCAATGTAGAGAATGCTAAATACTCTATTTTAAATTAAAATTTAGATAAAGAAACTAAATTAACTTTTAGATAAAGAGATTAAAATGCACCAAATCCTCAGTCATATTTTCAGTCTAAGAGTTATAGCCTCCCATGAACCTTGGCATTTCCCTGAATTGCATAAATTATGTTTACCATTTCACAGGTAAATATGTGCATGCCTAAGTAATGGCTCCACAAAGCTATGAGGAACGAAGAAGATAATTTGTGGCCTAGAGTAGACCTGTACTTTGTAATTCAACTCCATTGAAGAAACTCTCCTTAATACCCTTAAAATGGTCGTCAGTGTCCTAGGACCAAAGAAAGAGCTACTTAGCCACTGATAAGGCTGAACTATTCCATGCAAGCTGTCACATGGGTACTTATATACATTCCTTCATGGTATAAATAAATAATTATTTATGTATTTAATACCTACTATACATTGTATTAAGTTTATTACATATATATATATATATACATTTTTTTTAAATTCTCACAACTGTCCTTTGATAATAAGTCAAATTTACTGGTCTCAGAGAAGTCAAGTAACATAACCAAAGACAATAGCTAGTAAATGATGCAGCCAGGATTTGAACCTAAGACTCTAAAGCCTATGCCTTCATTATTGTTACCCTAGTGTTTCCAGCAACACTGGTCAGATACATCCACTACATCTCAAATACTTCATTTGTTTTTCATAGAAAATGACGCTTTCCAACTAATTTTGCTTTCTCCCTTTAGCAATGCCTCTGCACATTAAGCCTCTCCACATGTCCCCCTAGCAATATCCACCACTCTATCAGAAATGAGAACCAGACAGGCTTGGCCTCAATTGTAAGCATTTTCAAACTCTGTAACAGGGGCAATTGATACCTCAACAAGGCTATTAGGCATTAAAAGCCCTATCTCTTTTCTCTCTTCTTAATTATAGACATTTCCCCATAAGTATCTACCTCCTCTCTCCTTCCACCATAATTACCCAGTTGTCCAAATAACTTATCCCCTACTTCAATTCTCTCTAGAAAACATTTACTTTCAAAATGTGCTTTAGAGAATTTTACACCTTTATTGGTCTTTGAGAAATAAAGAAAGATTGGAAGCACTGCCCTAGATCAGCCTCCTTCTGTCTTAGATTGGGTTTCCTAGAAACAGACTGAGATGGAGAACTGTGTGCTGAAGGCTGCCTGTGGAGTATTCCCAGGAGAATCACCTGCAAGGAAGTGAGGAAAGAAGGACTGAGGGAAGGAGGACCCAGGACTGGGCCAGCCCTAATGAGGGGTCTAGGATGAGCAGCATGGTATGCACTACACCCTGCTGGACTCATGGACCTAATTTGTGTCTTCAGTCTAATTACCTGTTCCTCTTCCACTTTTCAAGGTTCTAAAGACTACTTTGGAATCTGACTATGCACAATTTAAAAGAGCTTGAGCTCGCTCTCCTGGGGAACTAAATGGAACAAAGAAAGATTATGAAATATGAAAGTTCTAAAAATAATAGAATGAAATTGGGTAATTTGAATGAAAGCCAGTCAAATATATGTGGAATATATCATACTACTGACTCATTATCAGGCCACATAATTTAATTATATTCTACTTACCATGCAATTTTCACACCCTAAATCTTTCAGTGAGAAGTCTGTGTTATGTGATTAAGAAAGGGGAGAGAGAGAGAGAGAGAGAGAGAGAGAGAGAGAGAGAGAGAGAGAGAGAGGCTTCATTTAAGAGAAGCTTAAATAAGGATGGCAGAATATAGTGCAAATTCAGAAACATTTTTAATATGTAAAAGATATGATGGAAATTCATCTTTTGTTTTCTATAAATAAGCTGGGTTTATCTTAAACTATTAGTAAGAATATCCTTCCCTTTCATCTTTCCCTCAACTTGAGCCATTTACAACTTGTAACACAGAGAGCCAGGGTTCCAGTGCATGGAAGACAAGTCCCCATGGCTTCTGGCTGTGCAAACCAGTGGAGATTGTGGCTGAGTGAGATGGAGGGTGGCTGGAGTCCCAAGTGTTCCTCTTGAAGGGCCCATGCACAGATTTATTCTCTGATGGATTCATTCACCTTGAGCTCCAGTGCTCAGACAGCAACTTGAAAAGTGCCAAAGACATACAGGGAAGAACTGAATTCTCTGGCTTCAGGACAAGAGCTGGAGAGGCCGTTTTTACCCAGGTAGAATGCTGGCAGAAGCCATTGTTCCTTTGTTGAGTCCTCCTCCAACCCAGCCTGCAGACCCAGGTGGGCACCATATCAGAATCTCCATTGAGCTGGCTATCACCATTTACCTGGCCCTGGTGATTCCCTGAGACACTGCCCCACCCAACTTTCAGACCCAACCAAGCTACTTCCAGTGGCTTTTGCATACAAATGGCATGTCTTGGCTCATGCTGCAGACTTTCCTAAAATCTCTCAAAGGTTCACAAACCTCAAACAAGCAACATCTGGCCTCGGCATGCCCCGTACTCTTGCTAAGCAGCCCCAAGCCCGACACTAGTGGCAGCTGGCCTCAGTTTGCAGCTTAGCCTCTCCCAGGAAGCTCCAAGCCCAGCACAAGTGGCAACCATCTGCAAATCACTTTGAAGCTTATACCAAAGTGGCCCCAGGCAGGGCACAGGAAGCGGCTGATCTTGACCTGTAACACAGTCCCTTCCAAGAATCTCCAGAACCAACACATTCAGTGGCCAGCTTCAGACCACACTAGAGAACCACACAATTAGTGTCACAAACAACACACCCAAAGGGAAGACTCAGCAGGCACAAGAGCTCAGCTGAAGTGAATCCAATTCTATCCTGCTCTGTAGGGTCCGCACCTCCACAACAGCACCTCCACTGTAGTCACAGCCAATTTTCATAACCAATAAGCTTCAGGGTCAGTCCTTCCCATTGATGTGCCAATAGCAATCAAGATTCAACTACAACAGGAGGGAACATACACCCACACAAAGGACACACCTGGAGTGCCTGGCTCAGGTGACCAGGGAGATTGCTTCTGTGGGACCCACAGGACACCTACTACATAAGGCCACTCTACTAAGACCAGGAGGTATAGCGCTTTACCTAATGCATAGAAACAAGCACAGGGAGGCAGCCAAAATGGGGAAACAAAGAACACGTCCAAAATGAAATAAGAGAACAAAGCTCCAGAAAAAGAACTAACCAAAATGGATACAAGAAATCTACCAGATGCAGTTTCAAACACTAGTTATAAGGATGCTCAATAATATCAGGGAGAATTTCAACAAAGAGACAGGAAAATGCAGATATAAAACATGAAAAAGAACTAGTCAGAAATAGACTACAATAACTGAAATGAAAAATATATTAGAGGGAATCAATAGTAGATTAGATGAAACAGAGGGTTGAATCAGCAATTTAGAAGATAAGATAGCAGAAAACATCCAATCAGAACAGCAAAAATAAATGAGGTTAGTTTAAGGGGCCTCTGGGGCAACATCAAGTGTACCAACATTCTCATCATGGGGGTACCAGAAGAAGGGAGAAAGCAAGAGACTGAAAACCTATTTGAAGAAATAATGATGGGAAACTTCCCTAACTTGGTGAAGAAAATAGACATACAAGCTCAGGAAGTGCAGAGTCCCAAACAAGATGAACCCAAACAGGCCCACACCAAGACACATCATAATTAAAATGCCAAAAGTTCAAGACAAAGAGAATTTTAACAGCAGCAAGAGAAAGGCAACTAATTACCTCCAAAGGAGTTCCCATAAAACTGTCAGCTGATTTCTCAACAGAAACTTTCCAGGACAGAAGGGATTGGCTTGAAATATTCAAAGTAATGAAAAGAAAGGACCTACAGCCAAGACTACTCTACCCAGCAAAGCTATCATTTAGAATCAAAGGACAGATAAAGAGCTTCCCAGAAAAGAAAAAGCTAAAGGAATCACTTCCAAACCAGTATTACAAGAAATGTTAAAGGCACTTCTTTAAGAACAAGAAGAAATATAAAAAATATGAATAATAAAATGGCAATAACTACATATCTATCAACAATTACTTTAAATGTAAATGGAGGCAATCAGTCCAAACTTGGCGACCATTTCAATGGAAGCCAGGAACCCATGAGCACTGTGCATTCCCCCTGGTCCCCTACCCATCCCACAGAACACCACCCTCCACTGCTGGGTTCCCTAGCCAGCACCCTCTACTTGCAGCAGGAATGCCAGGTGCTCCTTATGCTCCTTGGACAAATCCAACAGCATCTTTTATGGGCAGTGGATTTCACCAGGCACAGACCCTGCCCTCGCCATTTCCAGGCCGAGTCCAAACACAAAAAAGCTCCAGTTCCTCAGCATCCTGAGCTTTTGGTACCCACCTACTGCAGTCCTACACTCACTACCATGCATGCTGCAGGCAGAAGATTCTTCCATTCACAAATATCTTGCAAAGATAGGAAGAACCAAAGCCCCAAGATTGTGTAATAAGCCAGTGACAGAGCTGGAAGGAAAGGATCAGATGCCTTGACCACCTAGCCCAAAATCCACCATTCCACAGAGCAGGTAGAAAGCTGAAGGTGATTTCACAGTGAGATGCTGCTCTCCATAGGGATGTTCATGCTGTCAGCCACACAAGCCTATACCATCTTGACTGTCCAGCTTTTTGCATTCTTAAAACTACTGCCTGTAGAAGCAGACATTTAGCATATAATTTTGAAAATGTATCTCAGACATTTGATGACCTTCCAGCAAGATTTGCTTGTAGGCTTTCAGCTGAGGTTTAAAGGTTTTTTTTGGTTTGTTTTTTTTTAAAGATTTTTTATTGGGGAGTTGGGGGGATGGGAACAGTGCTGGGGAATTGGGGGAAGGGGAATAGACAAGTTGCTGTCCTTTTGTTCTTCAGTCTAGTTGTGGAGGACGTTGCTTCACTGGCCCAAGTTGGCACCATCATTGCGCTCTTCCCAGGTGAGGCAGATCAGTCGCCGGCTTCTGGGCGGCCGCTCACTGCGGCTGCTGGCCGCTCACGCTGGCTGCTGGCTACACACGGTAGCCCATGGCAACCCACTGCCACAGGGGCTGCAGCCTATGCCGTCGCCAGCGACTCATGGCAGCCCAGCTCCAGATTGAGCTGTTGTTCAGCATCTTAGCTGTGGAGGGCAGTGTCACTGGCCCTCATATGTGGGATCCGAACCGGGGCCCTCTGGCGTCCCAATACAGTTCTTAACCATCGCGCCACTCGGCCTGCCCTAAAGGGTTTCTTGATTACCCCCAAAACCAGAGAATGCCTGTGAACCCATAGTGCCGCCACCACTTAAAGACAATTCATCTGGCACTTTCATCATGTTAATGAGAAGACTTGATTGTAATTTTGATACATAGGATGAATGCACAGAGAGCAAGATATAAAGCAGCCATAGTTCACAATGTTGACTCTGATGACCTCATTAGCAAGGGATCCAACGACATTGATATGCTTAAGAAAACTGACATATCATCTGTCTTTGTTGGTGAATCATCAGCTAATTCCCTGAAAGCTGAATTCACATATGATAAAGGAGGCCACCTTATCTTAGTTCCAGAATTTAGTCTTCCTCTGGAATACTACCTAATCCCCTTCTTTATCATAGTTGGCATCTCTCTCATCTTGAGATTCATTTTCATGCCACAGAATTTGTCCAGAATAGACACAAAGCGAGAAGAAATAGACTTTGTAAAGATCAACTTAAGAAACTCCCTAGACATAAATTCAAAAAAGGAAATGAATATGATGCATAAGCCATGGGTTTGGATGAATATGAAGATGGAGATAAGCTCAGAATCCTTTCCTTTTCTCATGCTTATCATTGCAAGTGTGTAGACCCTTGGTTAATTAAAACCAAAAATCCTATTTAGTGTGCAAGCGAAAAGTTTTCTTCTCAAGGAGATTCAGACTCCGAAACCGACTTTAGTCAAGAGAAAAACAAAGTGTCAGAACATACCGCTTTACTTAGACCTTTGACTTCTGTCAGCACCTAGTCATTTTGGGCTTTGTCGGAACCCCACTCACATGAGAATATAACAGAATCTTCAGACTATGAGGAAGATGACAATGAAGACACTGACAGTAGTGATGCAAAAAAATGAAATTAGTGAACATAGTGCTGTGGTCCAACTGCAGTCTAATGGTGAACAGGGTTACAACATAGCAAATACTGTTTGACCTTCAGAGGGTGATTGGGTTATTTCCCTTTAAAATGTTTACTTAGTTATATAATTTGACTTTTTTAATTCCTTTCAGAGATTTGTGTAGAAATAACTTAATTTTTAGTATTCTACAGCTTAACCAGATTACTGAAACAAGTATTTTTTATTTATTTGTCTGCAGGAGTGTACTTCATCTCACTAATAACTAATAATAGATTGGTGCTGTAACTCAAGCATCAAAACAACTTATTTTGGAATGAAACAGCCAAAACACTTTTAAAAATTCCTCAGTATAGCTTGCAATTAAGACCTTGATCACAGTGTGCAAATTTTGTGTTTTACGCAAGATCAGTGCTGTGGCCACCTGGCATGAGCTAAGCCAACTTCCATCTCCATAAAATTACTTAGAGTTGTTGAGTTGGAATATGTTTGTTCTGGTATTACCCCCAAATTGCCATCATTAGTGAGCGGTGACAAGGTAATTTAGCATTTTTTCTTCCTATCAGCACCACAAAGAAACTCAAAGCTATCTTCTTCCTTTCTATTCCCAAGTAGTCTTATCCTGATAGGAACAGTCTGTATTAGTGCAGATTTCAAGTTTTAAGGTTTTTAATACTATAGTGTTATGTATGAATTTGATTCATCAGCTAAAGTAATATGTCTCTGAACTTTACTTACTGAATTTCAGTGTCCTTAAGAGTTTTGTGTTGTGATCAAAGCAAAAGGAAATACTGTACAAAAATACCAAACTTCAACAACTGTTAATATACAGATCATATACCTCTTGAAAAAGAGCAACTTATACTAATTAGCCCTTGCTAACCTATGTACAGAGGAAATTGTTAAAGTATTGGATTTGAAAATAATTGCTTATGTTTACTAGAACTAATAATGCAGTTAAACAATGTATTATGAAAGCTAAATTATATTATACATCATTGAAACTATGTAGAAAATAAGACATATATAATCAAATTGCAAAAAAATTTTATACAATCTTGTATGAAGGGAGTTTGAATGTTAATAAACATGTTTTACACTTTAAAAATATGTAAATGGATTAAATGCTCCAATCAAATGACATAGGGTGGATGAAGAGGTAAGAAAACAAACTCTTACATATGCTGCCTGCAATAAAATGACTTCAGATAGAAAGACACACACAGACTGAAAGTTAAGGGATGTAAAAAGATATTTATGAAAATGAAGAAAGAAAAAAAAAGCACTCGGTAACAACACTTATGCCAGATAAAATAGACTTTAAAACAGAGGCTATAACAAGAGACAAAGAAGGACCCAGTAACCCCACTTCTGAGTATTTATTTGGAAAAAACCCAAAACTCTACTTCAAAGGGACATGTACATACTTATGTTCATTGCAGCATTATTTACAATAACCAAGATATGGAGGCAACCTGGATGTCCACCAATGGATGAATGGACAAAGAAGAGGTGGTACATACATACAATGGAATATTGCTCAGCCATTTAAAAAAAATGAAATCTTACCATCTACAACAACATGAATGGACCTAGAGGACATTATGCTGAAAGGATTAAGTCAGACAGAGAAAGACAAATGCCATATGATTTCACTTATATGTGGAATCTAAACAAAATAAGGGAACAAAGAAAACAGACACAAACTCAGATACACAGAACATTTTGATGGTTGCGAGATGGAAGGGTGAAAAAGGGTACAGGATTAAGAATTACAAATTGATAGTTACAAAATAGTCATGGGGATATACAGTATAGCATAAGAAATATAGTCAATAATATTGAAATAACTATGTATGGTATCGAATGAGTACTAGATTTATTGGAGTGATTACTTCATAAGTTACATAAATGTCCAATCACTATGTTGTACACTTAAAACTAATATACTATTGTACGTCAATTGTAGTTGAAAAAATTTTAAAAATTATTTCAAAAAGAATAAAGGGGTATATGTATATGTATTGTTTAAAACATTTCTATAATTCATTGTGTCCTAGGAATTATATAAAATGAACTTTTAAGTATGTGTCAAATGGCACCACAATTATTGTTTCATTTTAAATAAATTTGCTACAAACAGGATATAAAGTTGTGGAATCAAAGTTGTTGATCTATTTTATTTAAACCATCTCACCAAGTGGAACAGTAACAGGCATAAAGTAGGTGCTCACTAAATATCTGTTTTTTCATAAATTAGGACACAGTTAGTGAGGACTATAAGATAATATAAAGAACAAGAAATGACCCGGGCCATTTAGTAAATGTACTTTGTCTTAGGAAGAAAACTAGCAGGTATTTAAAGTTCAATGCAGGTTTGGTTGAACATGTAAACACTCTATTGATGTCTGTCCAAATTCTATTCACAATCTTAGATTCTTACATAAATGTTCTGAAATCTTTCAAAATAGCACAACAGGCATAAGCCCAGAACCAAGACAGCTTTGTTTCAATAGAGAGTTAAGAGGTGGCCCATTTGTGAAATAGCTTAACCATGAATTATTCATGCTGAGAAATCAATAAAATACTTACTAATTCAGCTGTAATGCTTAGCTCTGCTGTTTGACCAAGAGATTGAAATGATCCTGGAAAACTCAAGAGAGACAAAAGAACTTGGCAAGGAATAGCCACCCCATGGAGTCACATAAAGACCCTGAATAATACATCATCATCACTATTATATAATGTGCTTTATAGTTCACAAAGCACATTGATATATATTGTCTAAATAAATGCTAAGGACAATCCTATGATTCAGGTAATAGTAGTGAACCACGTTGGAAGTTTGCAAATACTAATCACAACCTTTTGGAATCTCACCTATTGAAAATAATAATAGCAATAATCATAATAATCACAGCTAGCACCTAAATAACATCTATGTGTGTGCCAAGTACTGTCTATATACTTTTACATTTGCTAACTCATTTACTCCTCACAACAATCACAAGTTTTCGAACAGGAATCAAGCCATCTGCTTTATTAGAGTTGGTTGGCAAATTTAGTTTCCACCTGATAAAAAATTGCAATTTTTGTCCCTCTTTACCGAATTGAAGATAAGCAAGGAATGACGACCCTGACTTTCCCACCCATTGTCATGCTATAAAGCTGGAACAGACAGAATTGTGTGGTCTGGAAGTCTTTTCACTGATAGAGCCTAAATGTGTGAGCTCCAGCCTCACCTGGGGCCCAGGCAGGTCTATGAGCTGAGGAAGATGAGGCAGGTGTGAATGTCAGGCTTTCCCCAGTTTCACTGATCTCTCACGAGTTTTGTCAGTGGGTAGAAAATTGTTACAGAAAATGCTGCTGCTCTCTCCTGGGAAGTAAAACAGGTACCTCTCATGCCTCCATGGGAAACCGCAGGAAAGAAAATGAGTGGTCCAGTCCATGCTATAATCAATATCTCCAACAGCCAAATGAGGAAAACTGAGGACCAAGTAAGCTTAGTTCTCAAAGTCAAAGAACTGGTAAGTAGCAAATGCATCCAGGTCTTGAGTCCTACTCCTCTGACGGGCAGGCCACATCACACATTTTACGCTGCGCTGGAATCCTTCCACGCAGACAATTCTGGTGAAAGCTGAAAGTTCAAAACTCTTCAACGCTCTTCTAGAAATGCTTCCATGCCTTAACCAAATTCTCTTTTTCCCATTTCTTGACACATGTGCTGAAACCATATTCAAAGCATTTTTTTCTGAGCCAATTTTAGGGATGGAGGTAACAAAAGAGAATAGAAAAGAGAAAAAGATTGTAATTGCACTCCACCTCACATGAGCATTTTTAAATTTTGACTCAGTTTGACAATTGTGCATTTCCATTATTCAATAAATACTTATTATATTGAATAACAGGGTAAAACATCGTCAGTTTATAGTTACCAATTGTGCCAAAACCACTAATATTTTGTTTTGTTGACTGTTAGACTCAGAAACAGATACCACATTATTCTTTTATTTGTACTTTTCATCAGTCTTCATTCAACAGATGTCCCAATATGAAACTGCTTGTTAGTTTATTTTCCACTAAATATATACACGTAATTAATATGTGCTTGTTTGTGTACTATTTACTGTACTGTTTATTATAAACAGGCTCAAATTGCAGAGTATGAATAAATTTGACTGCACATCACCACCAAAAAAGAGTCTTATCAGTCTAATGCAATTAGAGGGGTCTTTTAATTTATTTTGTGGGTGTTTAAATGCCAGCTTGATTCACTGTACTGTATTTCTAAAGTCCTTTTTAAGAATTCCACTATGGGAATTTAGAGTTTAGTATCTAACTTCTCATGTAGGCTCTGATCTCTTAAACTATTCTCCCACCAATAAACTCTCTACTTGCAATTATAGTAAGAGATTCTGTAATATTAAAGGAGAATTTGAGATGTGGGTTGAAATGGGAATTAAGAAGATCCCAAAGTCCTACCAATTCTGGTTACTGTTAGTGTGTCTATGGGAGCAGGAGACTTTTTGTTTCTGCTGTAATGCTTCCTGATTAAGTAAAAAATGAAAAACTTTAAGTAACTTTAACACCTCATAAAATCATGAGAAGAACCATTTTAGTTTTGAATAAGCCAGTAATTACTTCAAATAATGACATCTATCTCATCTCTCCTCTACTTCCTTTGGACAGATTGTCCTGGGTACCCCTTGAAATATTACTTGTTTTTATATTTGACTATTTGTTGTGGTGGTTATTGTCCAGGGGCCCAATTTTAGTATGTAATATTTGTTTTTAAACATCAACAAAAGTTGTTCCCAGCAACTCTCATAGAGCCAGCGTACCCTTTCAGCTCAACCATCTTAATTTTGTTTTCCCATGAGTTTGGTTAGTTTTACAATTATTCCATTATTAGATTAATATAGTTCTGAAAATTTCATTGCCCATGAAAATGTAACCAGAGCATAGTAAAAGCTTAATAATCATGAACGAAATGCATTTTGATAGTATGAAAATGTTTCAAATCAAATTCTTTTTTCTATGTCTGATTAAATAAACCTATTTATCTCACTAAGCAATTAGCTTTCAAAAATAACCAATATATAAAACTCATAAAAGTCAAAGATCATCTCTTGAATTACAACAATAGTATAGTTATTTAAATATGTATATACTTCTAGGGTTATTTGACTTTCACTTAATACTTTTTTCTGATCCATCCCCTTGATTAAATTCAAGTTTATATTGGCCTATACTCACATTTACTTTGGAAGTACTATAAAATTTCTTCCAAATTGGGTTTTTTAGCATAGTTTATTCTTCGTATTGCTGTAAGAAATTCCAATATGACCCATTTTCTAGAGGTAATTAAGTTTAGTTGCTGTGGCCTTTGCTTCAAGGGCTTTGATTCTGAAGGTAAAGCCTCACTTCCCTAATACATTCTACGACCGGGCATATGTATTTAGGCCTCAAAAGGCCACATCTTCAAACTTAAGAAACAAAAGCACTGGTGGTTTCAGATATATGTAGGTAAAATGTAAAATTATCTTTTAGGGTGGAGGGTACTATAATTCTACTCTCATTAGGGAGTCCAGGACTCTAATGTTTTTCACAAAGTGGATAAATGAATTTGAACTGATGAAGTCACATTCTTTCAGTCAGCCTCCTTTAAAACCAAGGCAAGGCCCTCTGAACTTTGGTGTTTACAGCAACTCCCTCTGGGCTACACAAGGAACACACCCATGATTTGGGTTTCAATACTGTGCCCTTAACAAATGCTAAGACCACAAACAAGAGAAAACAGGGACACTAAATTAAGTAATTAACTACAATTCTTCATAAGTTAGAGTAACCCTAAGTAATATAATAAATAACCCCTGAAACGTCAGTGGCTTGAACAACAAACTTTTATTTCTTGCTCAGATAATGGTCCATGGGCATGGGAATTAAGAAGATCCCAAAGTCCTACCAATTTTGGACACTGTAAGTGTGTCTGTGGGAGCAGGGGGCTTTCTGTTTCTGCTGTAATGCTTCCTGATCAAGTAAAAAATAAACAATGTTAAGTAACTTTGGTCTAACTTGGGAACTCCTGATTGAGTGGTAGCTCTCCTCTACATGGAGATTTCAGACAGACTCCTTTGTCTTTTGGTCCTGCCATTCAAGGCCTCATAATCCTTTGCATTCTGCCAATGAAAGAAGAAAGCATGGAGAACCACCCCTGATTCTTTAAAGTCATGGCCCAGAAATAGCACATATCACTATTGCTTACATTTCACTGATTAAAAATAATTACAAAATCAAATCCAGGTACAAGGGAAAAGGGGATTGGAAATAGAGTCCTTGATTGGATGGCCACCTCCCAAAGATAAACTTAGACTACAGAACGAGAACCATCACTACCATAAACATCATCAAACAATAATTTATTGACATGTATTTTGTTTCGGATGCTGCATTTACAACCAAACACAGCAGAAATGAAGTGATAATAATTAACTACAATTTATTCACTCAGTCATTCAACAAATGTTTATTGAACATTGACTCTGTGCCACTTGCTAGTCTGGGAACTAAGGAAACAAGGATTGTGCTCTTAGTCCAGTGTAGGAGACAGTCCTGACTGGTGCTAGATTACCACAAAGTAAATCAAGTACATGTTTAGGGTTCCAGTGGAGGAGCACCAAAAATAGAGACTTCTCTGTTTTCTTTTTTCCTCTAAAAGAAAGCTTTTGAAATGATTTGATTTTTGATATGTCCTTAAAAGGCGTTAAAATGGCCATCAACAGAAAAGTAAGAGCTTTGTGGGACTTTCTTGTACTTACATTGTTTAGCATTCTTTTAATTACATGGAGAAAGAATATCAAAATATTTTACAATGCCTAAGACCTCTGAAGTATGGACTTGGTCTTAGATATTTAAACAAATAACTTAGGAATGTCAGAAAAGACCTCACAAAAGGGATGGGATTTGGATGGCTTAGAAAAAGAGTGGGGTTCAAGTGAGGAGAGGAAAGAGGGAAGGTGCGCCAGGTCAAAGGAACTTGAATAGTGCTAGTCCGTAAACAGTGTCAGACTACCATTACGGGTAGGAATATCAATTAACTTGGAGGGAGATGGGGTCTTCTTTTCAGCCTAGCTTCACTCAGGCTATGATTTAGACAAATCAGGTCTGTCTTCCCTGGTGAACTGTGAGCATCTCAAGGGCAAGGACCATAGCCATCCTTCAACTCCAATAGGATCTGTGCAACTGTAAGTGTCTACCCAAGTTTGGAGAATTGAATAAAATTGAATGTGTGCATTCAGTTGTTTCTCATAAACTCTATGGTAAACATTACAAGGAATAATTTTAATCCTATCATGACTTTGAAAATTATGTGTTGTCAGATTGGGATGAGAGGAACGTGAATGCTCTTATCGTCTAGGATTGGAATGCTTCTGAATTTTATCACAAATTAGATTTACTGAAATTTTTTCTTCTCTGTACATTCCTCCTTCTGTCATCCCCTCTTACTTTATATGGTAAATATGAGGTATTTTTTATCCACATAATCTTTACCCCAGAAAACTGCCATTATCAATTTTACTAGTCCTAAATATCTGCTGAATTGAAAAAAATTTAGTTAAAAATTCATGGTGACATTCTTCACATTTTGTAGAAAAAATTCTGACAATGTTTATTTCCAATATCTAGAGGGCTGTTCTTTACTATTTGTGCTGTTGTAGAAGTGGAAAAAGTTATATCACTACCTCGTTCTGCTTCTTATAAACTATAAAAAATAGTAGCATGAAGGATCACAATTGTATCAGTTTTCTGACAAGAACTTGAATTCAAAAGCATGGTAGTGGAAGAATTTGGTTTTCTCTAGGCAGAACTGGGATTGAAATTAGATTGAATCAGCATGACGGTCCTCAAGATCTTTGCTGCTATTTCAAAGAACAGTGATTTTTTTTCTTTTTTTTTTAGTTCTAGGGAAGTAAAACATCTTAGCTGTTCAGATACCAATTAGGCTAGTTACTAGTGATTGATCACTTATCAGTCATAACTTTCTTCTGCCAAATCCGGACACCACCTCTGAATCCTTAGCCCAGCACTCCAGGAGTGAGGAGCCAGAAGATGGAGTTTATATTAGGTAAAACTATTCATTTTGCCTATTATCTGTGAAATGCCTCATCTGTAGCAGTTTAAGAAGAAAAAAATATAATCCGATAATATTTACAGAGACATCAGTGCCCTTTCAAATTCTGATTAGTGATACTAATCCCTATAGATTCTTTCAACACTTTCTTGGAAAATAGTGAAATCTAATTAACTATATTCTAGAAGGGACTGTGGCTGATAATAGCTTAGCAACTAAGAGGATTCATCAGCGATAAAAAGAAACATTAAAAGTTCTCTAGTGTCCTTAATAAACATCATGTTGAGAAAAGGAAAAAAAGGAGGTGAAAGCTGACAAATATTGTAAGTTTGGGAGTCAGACAAACTATAAAACTTCACCTCATGGAGGAGGAAATATGTGCATATATTACTTCAAATTCTTCTGTAAGGAAGATTTGTCTCTTTTCTACTACTTATTTACATATTCAATAATTTATATTTATATGTGTATATATTTATTATTCAGTCTCAAGGGGATAGTAGCCTCTACTTTTGGGGAAATTACCTTATAAAAGTGCTATTGATTACTATATTATTTATTTATATTACAGTATGGACTCATGGATATATATTTTATTCTTTGGATTATAATCCATTACTACATTATTTGTTTATTGTTCAAATTGTTCCAACTTTGGCCATTGGGAACTCTTCCAGTCAGCTCCTGGTGCATCATCTCTTTCATTAGTCTGTTTTCCTTTGTCCTGTATAGGCTGGCTACATCTCATTAAAAGATGATGGGAAAAAACAATCAGTCTTGTGAAGTAGATATGGTTTTAGTCAATAGAGAGCCTCTATTGCAGGCATATAAAGCCTTTTAATATGAAGGACATCTGTGGAAGTGTTATTTGCTTTTCAGCTGAGAATAATAAAAATGAACTTTATGAAGTACCTGTCATTTAAGCTTGCTGGTGCTTGAGGCTGTATTAGCATACTTTTTAAAAAAATGAAATAACTTATTTTTGACTCAGCTTAATGATACAATTGAAGTACTCAATTCCTCAGAGAAGATCTAGGCTCCTTCTGGTGTTGTGCATACACTTTTCTAGAATTATTGACTCAATTCCATAAACACAGAGTAGGAAAAAGGAAAAACAGTGAGAATCCTGGGAAATGCTACCTTAACCAAGTGATAAAGGTTAACATCCCTATTGATGTCATGGATATTATATACCCCTGATATGATGTAATGAGAATGGCACTTCACCTCCATGGTATTCTTTCCAAAAAACCATACCCTGGTCTAATCAGAAGAAAAATATCAGACAAACCAAGATGGGGGACATTCTACAGGACACTTGACCAGTAATCCTCAAAACCATGAAGGTC
This sequence comes from Hipposideros armiger, assembly GCF_001890085.2. NCBI lineage: Eukaryota > Metazoa > Chordata > Mammalia > Chiroptera > Hipposideridae > Hipposideros > Hipposideros armiger. Next base: position 379,560 of record NW_017731708.1, read on the forward strand.
ATGAAAAACAAGCAAAGATAGAAATTGTCACAGACCGGAGGAGACTGAGGAGATACAATAACTAATACAATATGGTATCCTGGATTGAAACAGAAAGAAGATATTAATGGAAAAACTGATTAAATCCAAATACAGTCTGGAGTTTAGTTAATAGCAATGAACCAATGTTGCTTTCTTAGTTTTGATAAATGTACTATGATAATTTAAGATGTTAACAATGGGTAAAATGGGTGAGAGGAATAGAGGAACTCGCTATACTGTCCTTACAACTTTTCTATAGATATAAAATTATGCATAAGTAAAAAAGTTTATTAAAAAAAATGATGCTACAAATTTATTGCATGCCTGAAGCATGGCAGAGTTTTATAGTTAATGAATTGCCAAACCCAAGAAACACAGTTAAAGAAGACTTTAGAAAGCTACATGAGTTCAACAGCCAGGGGTGGAGTGGCAACAACAGACTGTAGAATGAAAGAAAAAGCAATGTTTTTTCTGCACTGAAACTAAATATATTTGTGTAGTAGTCTAAGAAGCAAAATATGTTTGGATCATAACAAAAATTGAGGCCCTCCTTTATGGGTCAGCAAAAGTGATAAAGTTAAAAAAAATACCCAAACCAATAAGCTAACCAGAGTTCACAGAAACACAAATGCGTGCTGGCTATCTAATAATGACTATGTTTAACGGTAGAAAAGACTTAAATTAAAAATATAAGTTTTATACAAACTCCTCAAATTTGGGAAATTTCTCTAAACTCTTTTTATGTGTTATCTAGGATATAACAATACACAAGTTTTATATTATCATCACCAATGTAGTAAAACCATTTGGCCAATAAATTGTATCACATTCCTGTCCCCTAGTTCTCTAAATTACTTTTTATTCACACTCAGGCTTTTAACCCTGAAGATTTCATTCCATATCCAACCTCCCCTCTCCACCCATCCCACCCACATCCTCTGACCTCATTAAAGAAATCTCAACCACCCTCTTGCCTTTGGCACCTTCTCTAGGTTTTTCTTCTAAATAATAATCCCTTCAAAATTAGTTTGTGAATTAATGGAACTGACTTATGAGTAAGGAGGCAAAAATCTGCTTTCCACTTAAGCTTTATGTAGATGGGGGAAACTACCTTTAAAACTTGCCCTTTTTCTCATCATCTTTGCATAGAAGCATACAATTGTGTTTCCAAAAGATCCAAGGAAGGCAAGGGCATAACTTGTGATACATGTGGTATGTATTTTCTTAAAAACAATTCTTAAAGTCAAATTCACAAGCCAAATATGAATGTTTACTAAGGAGCTATGTCAGTGGACTGACAAATGTATAATATTTTGATCAATATATATTGAGTTTACATTACATTTCATCACTTTCACTGCTGAAGAATAGATTTTAAAGGGATAGATTAAACATTCAAAGATAAAAATACAAGTAAATATCCCTTAGTTCAATATGGAGATAACAAACCCATTTTTATATCAAGACATGAGCATGCTCAGCAAACAATAGATTGAACAAATATTTATTGAATATATGGCAAGCGCAATCTCATTTAATTCTCTCTATAAATATATAAAACAGATATAATTATCTTTATTTTTCAAATTGTGAAACCAAGCTTCCAAAGATTGAACTACACAAGGATAGTTGATGTGTTACTTAAGGAAAATAATATTAGCCCCTTTACTGATAAGCTCCAAAATATTAGTGGTTTAATACAATAAAGTGTTGTTTCTCACTCATATCACCATCTAATGCAAGTAAAAAGGGGGGAGGGGTAATATTCTGCCCCACTTGGTCATTCAAGAACCCAGGATACTTCCATCCCATCCAACTGGTGGATGGAGATTGAGAATAAGGACAGTGCATTAAAAGTTTTTGTAGACCAGGCCTAGAAGTGGCACATACCACTTCTGCTCACATTCCATTCCCTAAAAATGGTCCCTATTCAGTTAATAAGGAAAGAATGAATGCTTCTTCCCTAAGATAAGGCCTAAGATAAAGATGTCTGCTCTCACTATTGATAATCAACATAGTACTAGAAGGTCTAGCCAGTTCAATGTGACAAGAAAAGGTATATAGATAAGAAAGAAGAAATAAAAGTGTTCCAATGTGCAAATGACATGATCATCTCATATGTAGAAAACTCCAAGAATCTACCAAAAATGTCCTAGAACTATTAAGTGAGTTAAGCAAGGGTGCATAATACAAGATCAACACACAAAATCAATTACATTTCTATATCCTAAAAATAAACATGTAGAAACTGAAATTAAAAACATAATGCCATTTACAATCACTCCAAAGAAAATAAAATACTTAGGTATAAATCTAACACAGTATGTGCAGGACTTGTATGCTGAAAATTACAAAATACTAAGGGAATAAATAAAGGGAAATGAATAAATAGAAAATAAATAAAAATATGGTAGAATTAAAACCAAACACATCAATAATTACATTAAGTGTAAATGATGTAAATATCTTATTTAAAAGGCAGAGAATGTCAGACCATATGAAAATGTAAGACCCAAATAGAGATTATCCATAAGAAACCCACTTAATATAAAGACATAGATAGGTTAAAAGCAAAAGGATAGAAAAAAGATATACCATACAAACATTAATTAAAAGAAAGCTGATGTGGCTATATTAATATCAGAACATTGAATACTATCAGGGACAAATGGATACATTACATAATGGTCAATTCATCAAGAAGATATAACAATTCTATATTAGTTTACATTTAATAACAGAGGTTCAAAATACATTGACAGAACTAAAGGGAGAGATTGGCATACCCACAATTATAGCTGAAGATTTTAACACTCTTTTCTAAATAATAGATGGAACAAGTTGACAAAACATCAGTAAAACTATAGAAGATTTGAATAATACTGTCAAGCAAATTACATGGAATAATCACAGTACACACATTATTTTTAAACACACATATAGCATCATCCAGATAGACTATAAGCTGTGCTGTAAAATAAATTTCAAATAATTGAAATCATACAGACTATGTTTTGTGAGCCTGAATACACTAGAATTAAAAATCAATTTTTAAAGAACCTATAAAATCCTTAACTACTTTGAAGTTAAGAAATGTACTGCTAAATACTGCATAAGCCAAATAAGAAACCACTAAGGAATTTAGAAAATATTTCTGACTGAATGATAATGAAAATACAAATATTAAAAATTTTAGAATGCAGCTAAAATAATGCTTACAGCGAAATTTATAATTCTAAATGCTTATATTGCTGATGAAAAAAGTTTTAAACTAATTAGCTTTTACATTAACAAATTGGAAAAAGAACATAAAGTAAAGGAAGGAAATAATAAACATAAGGTCTGAAAGTAATTAAATAAAGAATAGATAATACAGCAAATCAAGTTATTCAAAATGTGATTTGGAATAAAAAAAGAAAAAAGGTGATTTGCAAAGATCAATAAAATTGAAAAATCCTCACCTCGCTGATCAAGAAAAAAAACCAAAATATCAATATTAAAAATGAAAAATGGAATATCACTATATATTATAGACATTAAAAATATGAGAGGAATATTTTGACCATCTTCATGACTATAAATTTAACAACTTAGACGGAATGGACAAATTCCTTAAAGGATGTAAGTCACCATAAGTGACACAAGAATCAACAGAAATCCTAAAAAGCCCTATATATGTTTAAAAAAATTGAATTTATAATTAAAAATCTTTCCATAAGGAAAACTCAGGATCCAAATAATGCATAGGTACATTTTATCAAATATTTGCAAAAGAAATGACATCAATATTTCTCAAACTTGCTCAGAAAGTTTTTTGTTTTTTTTTTTTTTGTTCTTCATTCTAGTTGTGGAGGACGTTGCTTCACTGGCCCAAGTTGGCACCATCATTGCGCTCTTCCTGTGCGAGGCACATCAGTCGCCGGCTTCTGGACAGCTGCTCACTGCGGCTGCTGGCTGCTCACGCTGGCTGCTGGTTACACATGGTAGCCCATGGCAACCCACTGCAGCAGGGGCTGTAGCGAATGCCGTCGCTGGTGACTCACAGCAGCCCAGCTCCAGGTTGACCTGTTGTTCAGCATCTTAGCTGTGGAGGGCAGTGTCACTGGCCCTCATGTGTGGGATCCAAACCCGGGCCCTCTGGTGTCCCAAGCCAGTTCTTAACCATCGCGCCACTCGGCCGGCCGGCTCAGAAAGTTTTGAGCACTCATTTTTTTTAAGGCCAGCATAGCTTTGATACCAAAAGTAGGCAAAATAAATACAGGAAAAAAATTTTTCACATAAATATTGCACCAAATATAAAATCCTTAACAAAATATTAGCAAGTCAATATATAAAAAGGACAATACACCATAGCTAACTGGGGTTTTTCCAAAAATGCAAGATCATTAAATTAGTTACTGTAATTCACCACATTAACAGAATAAAGATATATAAATCATCTCAATGGTTGAAAAAGATAGATTTTATAAAATTAAATACCCACTTATCATAAAAACTATCAGCAATTAGGAATAGAATAAAATTTCCTCAAACTAATAATAAAAGGAATCTAAGAAAAACTTTGCTACTCCAATATTAATTGTGAACAATGAACATTTCCCCCTCTGATATTGGGAACAAGGTAAGACTATCTGCTTTCACCACTTCTGCTCAGCATTTTACTGGGGTTCTAGTCAGTATGATAAAGCAAGGCAAAGAAATAAAAGCGATAAAATTGGAAAAGAAATAAAACCATTTCTATTTGCAAGTGGCATGATAAGAATCTACAAAATATCTACTAGAATTAATAAAGGTATTTAGCAAGATCACAGGCTTAAAATTAGTATCAAAAACTCCACTGTAGTAAAAAGTATAACTATTGCACTGTGTTGTACAGCTGAAACTAATTCTAAAAAATGTGTATTTCATAATAAAAAATAATTTAATAAAAAAACAAAAAAAAACCTCCATTGTATTTCTCTATACAAGCAATAAAAATGGAAATTGAAACAAGTACCACTTAGAAAATCATAAAAAATACTGGGGGTGCCAAAAAAATGTACACATTTTAAGAGATATTACTTTTCAAAGTTGAATTGAATTACAGTAGCAATGTGTAATATGACATTCACTCAAAAGATAGCATTAATCAAATGAATACTAGCGTCATTCATTGTATTACAATTTTAATACAGATTTTTCTTTTCTTAAAATGTATATACATTTTTTGGTACCCTCTGTATTAAAATACATAGGGATTAATTTAAATATGTGCAAATACCTCCATATTGAAAACCACAAATGTTACTGAGAGAAATTAAGAAATACCAAAATAAATGAAGAACACTATTTTGTTCATGAATTGGAAGATACACAATATAGATAGATAAATTTTCATTCTCCTTAAATTATTCTATAATTTCTATAAAGCCCAACTAAAATTCCAGCAGCATTTTTGTAGAAACTGACAATTTGATTCTAAAATTTATATGGAAATTCGTAGACCCTATAATTGCCAAAAGAATCTTAAAAAAGAACAAAGTTGGAGTCACACCACCAGATCTCATGACTTACTATAAAAGCTACAGTAATAAAGATAAAGTTATATTGGCATAAAGGTAGATCGATGGAATAGAAGAGAGGGTATAGAAATAAACTCACACATATTTCATTGGGGTAAGACTTTCCCACAAAAAGTGCTTGAAATAACTAAATGTCCATATGGAGGGGGGCGGGAAATGAACCTAAACACCTACCTCACATCCAAATGCAAAAAAATTATTCAAGATGGATCATGAACTGTTGATTCAAAAATTCAGGAGATTGGTACTTGTACACAAAAGACAAGGACAGACAGAAGAAAGAGGCAGATCACTCCAGATTGGTAGGTGGCAGACTTAGTAAACAAAGGAAATTATATATGAGGTTTGTTTTGGGTGGCCACAAGATGAATAGATCTCCATACCTGCCTGCAAGAATCTTAAAAGTTTATATAGAGGCCTTAACGGAGTTCAGTCACATATACCATCCAGATGGTCTAACAACACATTGTTTTCTGAAGGCTGTGTCCTTAAAAATGGCTCCGGCTGTGAGAATGGCAGGCAGAGTGTGCATTCCAAGGACAGGGAAGGGGGCGAGGAGCCTCTGAGTGCCCAGGTCCAGCTCTCCGGTCAACCAACAGTCATGTCCTCTCCATGTCCTCCTCCAACATGAGAATAAAGGCGAAAGCTATTAAACTTCTACAAGAAAATATAGAAAAATACTTTTATGACCTTGAGGTTGGAAAGGACTTCTTAGGACACAGGAACCTCTAATCATAAAGAACAAAATAGATAACTTAGATTTTATCAAAACTAAAATCTCTACTTTTCAAAGCATCATTAAAAATTACCAAGTAAACCACAGAGTGGAAGAAAATGTTCACAAAACATTGTTCTGACATGTGTTCTTACATGTAGACTTGTTTTTATCTTGAATATATAAACATCTCCTAAAACTGTGTACTCTGTTTTGTTTTAATCTTTACAATGATAATATTTTCCTGTTGGTATGCATATAATAACCTCATAATAACCACGTCATGTCCCAATCACAATTTAAATAAATAAAAATAAATAAATAAGAAAAAGAGACTACAGGACTCCACACTCTAGTATCTCCTCTACGTCTTCCTTTGCTCCCACTGAAGATCAAATTGAGAAACATACCACTATCCACACTTCCTTTGCTTGGACAGGCAAAGAAAAGTCTTTATGAAGGCTGAAGAAGTGAATTTAACAATTAGAGACATGAAATTAGTAATATGAAGGCAAGCTGCCACTCCTGAAATAACAAAAAAGAAAAAATTGGCACATATTGGAGATTTTTTTTTAATGACTCAAAGAAATTTGGGCAAAATGAAAACAATAAAAGACGAGATGAAAAGATATGGCGAATTATCAATAGTTGTTGAAAACGAATAGAAGACTAGAAAAGATGGAGAAATTAAAAATGAGTTGAGTGTGCTCGTGACCTCATCCCCCTGGTCTCCCACCATTGCTAGGATAGCGGCTCTGAAGCATCTGAGGGAACAGCATGCACTAACCCGTGGGGTTTAGAGGAACTCTCTTCTACTCGTAATTTTAAAGAAAAACCATCAAAATATGGCTTTGGACTGCACTGGTATTTTCCATGTCATAATTAGAGCAGAAATTGTAAGTTACAAATTCCCTGAGAAGTTCCTGCATCAACTCCTGATAGGAAATGTCTGATTTTAGCTATGATTATTACAGTTAATTTTCCATTCCAGTGGACTAATAAAAGTTTGATGTGTTGATAATATTTGGACTGGTTCTGCAGAATATGTTTTGAGATAAGTGTTATTATAGTCCTCCCTCCCCTACTATGTGAAAAGCTAAAGAGACTTAAGAGATTTCCGGGTGCTATTCTAATTAGGTGCTGATCTAACCAGCACTGTTCTAATTAGAAATCATACTGCCTCCTAAGGAGTTGGTAGTAATTATAAAACCATGTATTATTTTCTTAAGAAGGTTAAAGGAAGCCAAGACAATTGAGGCTGGATCATTTCCTGATGTGGCTGTTTATTTGGCCCCTTCACTGCCGCAACGTGATCCCTTAAATTGCTCCAGGAATTCTACATACCTGGGGTCTCCAGGCCCTACTGACTGACTGCCAGCCTCCTCCATTACTGCTTTTCTGCTTTTCTTTTTTATTTCACTCATTCCCAAAATGTTATCTGTCCCAATGTAAAGGATATTGAGTGTAGCAGCAAAGAAAATTGTAAATAGCCTAGTTTAAAAAGACAATCTCTCAATTTAAAAAGGAAACAACTTACCCCCACATCTCTCTCCAGTCACTACCTTATTCTCTACTCCCCTTATCAGCAAAACTCTTAAAGTAATTGCTTTTCTTCACTATTTCCCTTTCTCCCATTCCTTCTTGAAATCCCATTCGGCCTTTCACCTCCACCACTGCACCAAACTGCTCTTGTCAAGGTCATCGATGTCATTCACATCGCCCAGCCCAATGGTCAAGAACTCACCACTGGGGCCTGTCGGCATTATTACACATTGATCACTCTCTCTAACCTGATATAGTTTCTTCACATGGTCTTGGGATGAAAGTATCTCTCATTGTTCTCCTCTTCAGTAGTTCTCTGCTTTGCAGATTTCTCCTTACCTACCTGACCCTTAAAAAGTGAAAAGCTCCAAGGCCCAGTTCTCAGACTTGTTCAATCTATCATCGTTCCCTAGGTGATGTCTTTCTGCTATTCAAAAAATGCGTTATATGTGTTGTTATGAAATAAAATTTAAGATATATTGTTCAATGGGAAAAGATGAAAGATGGCAAGCTAGATGTGTGCAGGAGTTTGGGGTGACTGACAGCACAGGGATAGAAAACTTAACTCCTACTCTGAAAGGCTTCAGTACAAAATAAACCAGGAAGTCACATTAAAGAGCTGACAACATAGTCCCCACCAAATGGCAATGTTTTTTCTGATTTAACTAGAGGCAGTTAAAAAGATGAATCGGGCATGCAGCCTACCCTCCAGAAATGTATAATCTGCTGGGGCAAGGGAAGGGGGGGATGAAAAATAGTTCCAAAATAAGGAACAAAATGAGGTCACCAGAAAAATGACAATTAGGAGTTATGGAAGTTCAGAAAAATATAGCAGCTTTTAAAAGCTCTATGAAGCTGAACTATTCTTTTTACTGCATGCTTTCAAAATAACTTAATTTACTAATTGCCTCTATTATCAAATTGAAATTTCTAAAGCTTTCTCTCCCTTATCCATGCTATTCTCTATGTTCAATCTTATAATCGGAGTGGAAAAATCTTTTTAATGAGAACTATTCTATTCAGCAAACCTCAAGAACCCAAGAAAAATATAACTAAGGATTAATATTTACAGAAAAAAAACAACTTTATTAAATTTTGTTAAAGAGAAAGGGGTCAAAATGGAGACATAAATACACGAGACATGAGAAGAAATGCAGTTAGCAGATGACCCAACTGGAGTCTGAACCCAGGTCTGTCTGATTCCAGAGCCCATACTCTTTCAACTTTACAGCCTGGTCTCAAAAGTAAATGCACACTTAAACTGATTTTAAAAGGAGGGAAAGGTACCAGTGGAAAAGAAAAAAACATTCAATTTATTAGAAAGAGGAGATTATTGGTGGAGCAAATCCCCTGGGAGAACTAGAGAAATACAAGACATCCAAAAGTAGGTACTTCCACAAAAACACTGTAAAAACATAATGGAAACAGAGAGGCAGAAAGATTCTCATTTAACTGCAGAAAGATACAGACTGTCTTTAAAAAGCAATTACCCCATTTTGGGTCTTTAGTGAAATCATTGTTGCTTTCTTTCATTTTCTGTATCTGAAAGAGAAATGGTACCCATTGCCCCTCTTGGTTTTTGCCCTATGGGTAGGAGAAATGAAATCTTGAGCTAGATTTCACTTAGGCTAGAGATGTTGATTCCTGCCCCCTGATTTCCTGTCCCCACTCCACCCAAAGGCCCTCACCACTTTCACTCCTGTTTCACACATGCCTCCTGCCCTCACCTTTTGCTGAAATCATTGTGCTGGTTAGGCCTAATCCACATCAATCTATGTCCCTTCTTAAAATTGCTGAGACACCAGTTTCTCTTTGAAGTTTTCCTGGACCTAGTCCCATAGAATCTAATCAGAAGATTTGATCAGTGTCTAACCAGTAGTCATTAGCTGTGAGTATCCCTATGTGGATTTTGATTGTCTTGTGAATATATACTTATGTTTAATTTTACTTTTTAAAATTCCTTACAGCTGTTCATTCAATAAATGTCACTGACTATCTCATTGACTGGCCAGCTTAATCACAGTTATCCAATGGACAGATGATAGATTGATAGACAAGTTGGTAGATAGATAGATGATAGATGATCCATAGATAGATAGATAGATAATATAAATAGAATACAAATGTTAACCAAAACTAAACACATTTTTTTTAAATGTAGAGATTTTTTAGTTTAATGATGATGCTGTTTCACAGTCGGCTGACTGTATTACTCTGAGAACAATTTGCCATAAATATCAAAGTAATGCTACATGCTTTTTTCTCTCTTTTTTCCAAAGAAATGCACAGTGGGATATATAAAATGTCAGAAATAATTAGACAAAATCGCACAATCCCACTGAGACACTAAAATATATCTGGAGTTAAATATTTGCTGTGAAACTATAAAATCTGATTGCAAGACTGCTTATTATAAATAATATAATTTTTTCTTTAATGTAATGGTGTCAGAATTTTTAAAGCATGAGGTAATGTGAATATATGTTTCTAAACATAAAAAAGCCTTATATATATATATATATGTATATATATATGTATATATATATATATACCATGTATAAAAGAATAAAAACAAAAAAGAAATTCAGATGGAAAGATAAACTTAAAATTTAATAATGTCTTCATCAGAAAGCCTTCAGGAACTTAACCCCAAAAAAAGGTATCTTTTGAAAAATAATGTAAAGATAAAGTTTATATTCAGAGAGGAAAAGAAAAATTATATCAAAATTATGCAAACACAATTTATGAATACCAAAATATTTTCATGTTTTCCGGGAAAAATAATAATGGCTTTTTCATTCACTAACCGGTAGCATACTATTTTCCAGGAACCCTCCATTCAGAAGAAATGCTGTGGTGCTTCCCTTTACCCACACAAAATGGAACACAAGAGACTACATAGCTGAAGAAATTACAGCCTCCATACAAATGAGAGACATTCAAGTCTAAGTAGTTTCCAGCTGAAAGAAAATAACCAGCAGCTTCTCCACAGTGTATACTGGAACGGGGATACCATGAACATCACTAACTGTACCACAGAAGACAGTGTGGCTGTGAGAGCCAGGACCATCACTGAGAAGATGCTCATTTCCATGACTCTGGTGATCATCACCACCCTGACCATGTTGCTCAACCTGGCTGTGATTATGGCCATCTGTACCACCAAGAAACTTCACCAGCCTGCCAACTACCTGATCTGTTCCCTGGCGGTGACGGACCTCCTGGTGGCAGTGCTCGTCATGCCCTTGAGCATCATGTACATTGTCATGGACAGCTGGAAGCTAGGGTACTTCATCTGCGAGGTGTGGCTGAGTGTGGACATGACCTGCTGCACCTGCTCCATCCTACATCTCTGTGTGATTGCCCTGGACAGGTACTGGGCCATCACCAATGCTATTGAGTATGCCAGAAAGAGGACCGCCAAGAGGGCGGGACTGATGATCCTCACTGTCTGGACCATCTCCATCTTCATCTCCATGCCCCCTCTGTTCTGGAGGAGCCACCGCCTACTCAGCCCGCCCCCAAGTCAGTGCACCATCCAGCATGACCACGTCATCTACACCATTTACTCCACTCTTGGGGCCTTTTATATCCCCTTGACTTTAATACTGATTCTCTATTACCGGATTTACCATGCAGCCAAGAGCCTTTACCAGAAAAGAGGATCAAGCCGGCACTTAAGCAACAGAAGCACGGATAGCCAAAATTCATTTGCAAGTTGTAAACTTACACAGACTTTCTGTGTGTCTGACTTCTCCACCTCAGACCCTACCACAGAGTTTGAAAGGATCCACACCTCCATCAGGATCCCTCCTTTCCACAATGACCTAGATCACCCGGGAGAACGCCAGCAGATCTCTAGTACTAGGGAGCGCAAGGCAGCGCGCATCCTGGGACTGATTTTGGGTGCATTCATTTTGTCATGGCTGCCGTTTTTCATCAAAGAGTTGATTGTAGGCTTGAGCATCTACACCGTGTCCTCTGAAGTGGCCGATTTTTTGACATGGCTTGGTTATGTTAATTCTCTGATCAACCCTCTGCTCTACACAAGTTTTAATGAAGACTTTAAGTTGGCTTTTAAAAAGCTCATTAGGTGCCGAGAACATACTTAGGTTGTAAAAAGCCAGAAGGCATGACTTTTATCAGCCTCATGAGTGGACAGGGATAAAGGGTGCAACTTCTTAATTCTTAAACATAGTTGGTTCAGGAGAGTTTGTAAGTATGTGTGATGTTGTTTCTTGTTTGTTTTCTGTTTTGTTTGAGGCCTGTTATTTGGTGTGCTGTTTTCTACCTCTGGTCTTACTTGTGGCATATAATTTCAAATAAACATTATACAAAAACAGACATTTCATTGAAATAATAAGGTGAAATAGTAAATACTTTTTATTTTTAGCCATTTCAGTTAACCCTGAAATTAAAGAATGCCAAAATAAATCTTTACTTGCAGAATTTCTTATTACTTATAAATCAAATGAGTGATAACTTGCCCTCATTTAACATTAAATCCAAGGTTATTGTTCCAAATGCTTACAAAGTCCAGTGGGAACATAAAACAAAACACAAACAAATAAAAGTGTTGCGCTATCATCTATTGCTTTCAGACCTGAGCTGAAATCATTTACAATGACTACATAGCCCACTCCTTTCAGGCACAAATAGTATAGATGGAATGTCCTGTTTCATTTATAATTAAATAAGCTTCCTCATTCTCTAAAAAGAACCTGGCATGAATACACAGGCACATTCCTAGGTCTTTGACTATGAATATGAACATAAGCAAGTACAAAATAATCTAAATCTACTTTGGTCAATGTGTTGCTGTATGAGCTGAAAGATACATAGGGCTCCTCCATTCTAAAAAGTGTCCCAGCTAAGCTTTGCATACACTCTCTCACTCTAGCAGGATTAAAGTGGGGGTACATGTCATATTTGGGGAAATTTTAAAGTAGCTTAATGAGGTGGAGTGATCAAATGAGGGAATATATTACCTGAAGAACTTTGTTGGAGAATGTTACTCATTAAGTTACCAATTGTGAAATTCAAAAAAAAAAAATTTAAAAGTTGAAAATCTATATTTACAGCAAAGGCCACCTATCAGGAAATGAGTATGAAACTGTGTCTCCTGGAATTCCTGTGGCATCCATGCCAGACATCAGCCTGGGGCCAGGAGACAGCAGAAGGGACCCAAGGCCACACTGGGGCCTGACTCAGCCTCCCCTGACCTGGAGTGACCACTCTAAGTCAAGCGGGGAGCTCACCACTAAGCTGAGAGTGATCACAGAAAAGGCCAAAAGTTTGTAAATTTTTGTATAGTCCTAAGGAAAGTACTGTTCTAAACCTCTGCTTCCCTTCTCCACCCACAGCTTCTTCCCATCTCTTCACTCTCCACAGATCATCACTCTTTTTTGTTTACTGAGAAGACATTGACTTGCCCCCCTCCACCTCCATGTTTTAGCCCTTAAATCGATCCCCTCTTAATTTTTCTGTAATCTTGTTGCTTTCTTCCCTCTCGTTTTCTCCTCCGCCCTTTCTGTCTCTATCCCACCCCTTTCTCTATCCACTCTTCTTTAATCCTACCTATTAATTTGCTCAAGTCTCTTGGACACTATAATAAACCTCCCCTGGCCCTAGTTCTCTCTCAAGCTCCTGCTTTATCTCTCTCATAAATCTCTCACCTGAGTTTCTCAATAATCAATCTACCTGTTCTCCTCCACTTCTCACCTTCCACTGACTTTTCTGTCCTTTGCTGTCTGAGTATGACCCGCCTAGTTCTTCAAAACTGATCTTCCAAAAGTCATCAGTGACTTGCCAATAGGCAAATCTAGTGGTCTTCCATTTGTCCTTATTTACACCGCATTCTGTCACCAATTAAAACAGCTAACTGTCCTTTTCTTGTTTAAGCCCATGCCTTCCAAGATACTTCACTTTCCTGGTTCTCCCACTACCTCCTCATTCTTTGTCCTCCTTTTTTCATCCTAGTGCTTTCTCTTCAGCCTGTACATTTATACTCCATTCCAACCTCATCATTTCAAAAATTAGTTCTATGCCTGTGGCTCTTCAATGTGTGTCTTTAAGTCTGATCTCTCTCTTTCTCAAACTCCAGACCCATGAATTATGCCTGCTGAACATCTCCCTCTGAATACTCTATGCTTCAAACACAGGGTTTCTAAACTGAACTCATTCATTTTCCCACATTCAAACCTTCTCCTTCTTCTGCTTTTTCAGTCTCAGATAACAGGATTACCATACTTTTTATTATTCATATTAGATAAATGTGATTTTCTCTCTTTGTGGCTTGTCTCACAACCAGATAGTCTAAACCAGCGGTTCTCAACCTTCCTAATGCCACGACCCCTTAATACAGTTCCTCATGTTGTGGTGACCCCCAACCATAAAATTATTTTCGTTTCTACTCTATAACTGTAAGTTTGCTACTGTAATCAATAGTAATGTAAATATCTTTTTGTTTTCCGATGGTCTTAGGCGACCCCTGTGAAAGGGTCATTCGACCCCCAAAGGGGTTGCAACCCACAGGTTGAGAACCACTGGAACTGTCCATTTACTTTTACAGAAATTTTTGTATATGCCCCCTTCTTTTCCAATAATTTGATCCTCTCACATGGACCAGTCTTCTTATCTGATCCAACTACCTATGGACTCCTCGACTTGCAACACTGCCCCCGTATACCTTCCAGATACGTCTTCCTAGAAGAGTAGTTCTCAGAGTGGCATCTCCAGACCAGCGGCATCAGCATCCCCTGGGAACTTGTTAAAAATGTAAAGTCACTGAAGACCTACTGAATCAGAAATTCTGAAGCGGGGGCAGGGAACCTATCAATCTCTACTTTAACAAGCCCTCCAGGAGATTCTGGTATGTGCTAAAGTTTGAGAACCACTATCCTAGAGCATATTGTTGATTTTTAATGACAGTACTCAAAATCCTCTACTATTTCCCCATCAGCATAAAATAATTAAGATTTCTTAGTATAATATTCAAGGCTATTTCACTATGTGGCCTCAAACTACCTTTCCAGAGTTTATTGTCACCACTTCTTCTCACTCATCTCATACTCCAGAAAAGTCTGGATATTTCCTGTGTTTTCTGAGCTCCCCTAAAATTCATTCCCAGTTTCAGAAACCTGATATTATGGCTTCCCATTCTTCTTCTACCAACCCTTCATCATATGGTTCAAATGCAGTTTCTTTTGTGAAGTCTTCCTGAGGTCCTCCTTCCCTCTCTGTCACTAAGGAAGTCCTTTCTCCCAGCTCTAAGTTCCCATAGAACTTCATTTTTTATCTCTATTGTTATATGCATCCTACCTTGTAGTGCATTTGCTTGTGTGTTTTTGTTGTCTACCTTAGCAGATTGTGAGCTCCTTGAGGGCAGGAACCATGTCTATTTCATCTCTGTACCCCTAGGGATTCCTACAATGTTTTACACATTGTAGGCACTGCATAAATATCTGTTAATATGAATGGAATTATATCCCTGAAAGAGAAAACACAAATGTGCCATCTTCTCTCAGTGAGAAAACCAAACTTCTGAAATCTCATGGTGGAGTGTTGACTCCCTTTTCCCAAAAAATTTACCCTACCATTCCCAGCCTTTTCCACAAAATGCTAGGAAATGCTTTCACATGGAAAGAAAATGGACTTTGCATTGAATATAAATGAATGTCCTTTACGAGTTAGGGTTCAGGTTAAACTGCTCTGAAAGAAGAGACTTCAAAATATAGTAGTTCAAACAATATATTGGGTTGTTGGAAAAGTCATGATGTATTTTTTCTGGGTTTTTTTGTTGCAAAAATGCGCTATGACTTTTCTGACAACCCAATAGTTTCTTTCTCTCTCACATGACAGGTAAGAGATAGGAGGGCAGCCCAGAGTGAGTAGGAGGAGACTGCTCCACAAAGTCATCCAGGGCCTCAGGTTCCTTCCATCTTGTGGCTCTGCCTTCCCCTCATGGCTTGTCCTTAACTACATGGCCAAAGCTAACTCCCATCATATCCACATTCCAGTCCATAGGAAGAAAGAGAGAAAAGTACAGAGCAAACAATTTCCTTTTGATTAAGTTATGTGGAAGTTATGCGTGTAACTTTTGCTTGTATTTCATTGGCAATAACTTGGTCATTGCCACACAAAGTTATAAGAGAGAATAGAAAAGTAAATCTCTAGCTGGGCAGTCATAT
The DNA here is from genome assembly GCF_001890085.2 of Hipposideros armiger. Lineage (NCBI taxonomy): Eukaryota > Metazoa > Chordata > Mammalia > Chiroptera > Hipposideridae > Hipposideros > Hipposideros armiger. The sequence goes on from NW_017731708.1 coordinate 395,588, forward strand.
GCCTTGCTAATAATGAGGACTTTACAATAAAAGAAAGAAGAAGATGGCTGCAAGGTGACAATGAGCAGTCTCTGCCACAAGAGGATATTGGTTTCTGGATGTGCAGCTCATATATTACCAGGCAAGTCAAACGGCTGCCCAGCTCATGGTGATCTGTGTACAAGAATGTTGAGATTTAAATGACAGGTGATCTAACTGAGATTGTGCATATGCTGAAAACCCAGTATTTATTACTTATGACCATAATATTTATGATGTCTAGAAATTATAAAAGCAACTCACTTGCTTTCCCATCTTCCTTCACATATCATCTTGGTAATTGTAAGGGTTTTTAAATTTCAAGAGTCTAAGTAAGTAAATAAAAAGCAAAATTCAGCTGCATAACTAATTTTAACTTACTTATTTTCACAAATTCATTTCTAACTTACTAGATAAGCCTTAATAAAATGCATTTCTCTCACACCTACCCCTGCCCTTAACAAAAAAGAATCTGTGTACTTTGGTTTACTCATTAACTGATAGTTCTAGCTGCTATGGACTACTACTGCTCATTTAAATTAAAACTTGAGTGAAGCAACAAAACCTTCTGATATGGTCAGTTTTTCTAATGTAAACATTAGCAGATTAAAAGTAGATCCCAGAGGTGACATTTCAATCACCTCGATTAACTAAAAAATAAGGACTTCCTGGTCTGTGTACATAGTGAAAGAATTCTTGGACATAAGTCCCTCCCTTGTAACTGGTGGCAATAAGAAGCCCTAATAGAATTGCTATCACTATCTGCTTTGGATAACTGTATGAGACTCCTATACTTAATGAACGTCAGTTTGCAAACTCTGGTAATTATGTACAAGGTAAGTTCCAGAGCGAGGTCTAGCAGCTGTGCTGGTTGACAGCACAAGGCGTTTTAGTTTCAACAATCACATTAGTCTTAGTCTACTAATATGTGCTTATTGTGTTTGCTTAGTTTGTAAGGTCTTCTACACACAACTTTTAACTCAATTATAGACAGTATTTAAAAAAGCATAAGAGCATCAGAAAATTTAATGAAAAGAAGCATATGACTACAATAGACATAAGTAAAGGTAATTCGTATTAAAAGTGCTGAGAAAATGACAACCATCGCATATGAGAATGTGATCAAATTTTGTTCAGTTTTCAAGGGTAGTCATATGCTACTTGTGAAAAAGCACTCTTGCCTAAATTATTGCAAAACATCAGGAAATGAGATGGGAAAATGAGCATTACACAGTAGTTCTAAAAGGCGTGTGGGTATGTGTGTGGGCATGTTTAGTTATCCCAATAGAGAACACTAATGGCATTTTGTGGTGGGAGACAGGGAGGCTAAACCCTGCAATTAAGAAAAGAAACCAGTCCCACTCAATTAAGAATTGCTCTACCCAAAATACCAATATCACCACCTACTGAATAGCTCAGAAATATTAGCATCAGCATGGATGCTCAGAAGCCTAATGTTAATTCAGGTGTCAGCTAGGGGTTATTTGAGAATTTAAAGACTGAGCATGGTGAAAGTGCTGCTTATGAACTTTTATGCAACCCATGAAGGGTTTGAAGGCTCAAGGCCAATTTGAATCTGCCCAATATCAAAGTGAGGGTCAGGCCAACAAATACAGATACTATATGTGTTAAAGAGTTTCCCATGACATTAGCAGAGATCATTAACAAAAAAGACCCAATAAATATCTATCAACAAGGGGGAGCATATGCATGGCATTAATGCTTCAGAGGATTGACTTATATCCTTATTTGATGGAAAGGCCTTCAAAGACTAAGTAAAGTCTCACCTAATTCACTCCAGACCTAGAATTAAAGGGGAATCTCTGGCACCTGTTAGTAGGAGGTGATAGTTCAAACGGAAGGCAGGAAGATACTGGAGGTTCCTAAAGACCTCCTCTCTTCTCCCATAAACCCCACCTGGGAGAATATACAGCACCTTTCAGCCTTGCCACAAAAATGATGTAAAATTATTTCCTTCAGAGCAGAAGGAAGAATTGCTTCAGGAGAGTAACCTGTTGGCTTCCTGGAAGCTCCTAGTACCTAGCAGAGAGGGTGATGCAGTATGGCATTCAATTTATATTATTTATATTTGTTGGATTTAATTGAAATGAAAACACTGATTACAGACTTCAAGGAATTTAGGAGCAGAATTATGTCATGGGTAAAAAGGGTATCTTCTCTTATAGAAGTGGAGTTGTCAAATATTTAAAGGAAAGATGGGCATCAGAACAATGATGATACAAAAGAAATGGCAACAGGAGGAGTTGAGAGATAATATTATATCAGCAGAGTGTTAAGTAATCAAAAAACATTGACTGCTCACCTACTGTGAGTTTGAGTGGATTATGAAAATTTTTAATTAACAAAAAAGAGGTATAAGAACAATGATATGAAGAAAGCAATAATACAACAACGGAAAGAGCACAGGTTAGAAGATAATATTGTTGGTGGTTTTGGGTTCACAAACACAAAGTGAGCACCTGCCATGAGTTTGGCATCATGTTAGGCACTGGGATCTCTATAAAGTAAAAAGCTGGAGGTGAGGGTTGATAAAGAGGGCAGATAATCCAGGTGAAAAACTATGAGAAAAGATTTGTAAAAAAAGCTGATTATATTTGTTTTCTATTTGGATGAAACAGCATTTTAGAGGGAATTATAAATATTGCCTTTGCATAAGGGGGTGGGAGAGAAAGGAGGCAAAGGAGAGCATCTTGAGTATCTGAACCTTAGGAAAAATGAAAGTGATACCAGAAACTCTGAAGAATGGAGGAGAATGAATGGTTCTTCAAAGAAAATGTATAAATAACATGAACACAAGAATTAATTTCGCATGGACATATTTTTTCTAGTTTGTATGGTATCAAATAGTCATACATCAAGGAATGATTTAAGAAAAGTTAATTTATGAAAACATCCAAAGGAATGATGATGGAAACAGCTATTTGAGGAAACTTTAGACTTGTAAACAGTCTAATAATAATCAGAAACCAAGTGTTTCTGATTTGTGGTTAAGCACTCAATAAGGGACTGGCAAATGAATAAATCAATTACTCAGTTAATCAATCAAGCCTAAATTAGAAGTTGGGTGGCTAAGGAGAACAACTTGACAATATAACAAAAGTATTTATGTAAGTCAGTAAGAAAGATGCTAATAAAATATGCATCCGGAGTTATGAAGCACTTATATAAAAAGCTGAGGCTGCAAGCTAAACCATCGGCCTTTCTTTCTGTACTTTGTGGCAAAGGGCAGAGAAGACATGTTTTATAGAGAACAATAAGAACAACCTTAATGTAAATGGTGTTGACATATAAACCTTTGAGGTAGCTTGCAGCCTTTTACCTGATAACTTTACCTGATTACTTATTTATCAGTTTCTCACTAATAAAAAACTAAGGCCTGGCTTCTGTTTCTACTCACACATGTGTATATAGAAATAAAACCAGTGTTTTCAACCCCAGTAAGGAGAGCAAAGGAGGGGGGTATGAGCAAAGGAAAGCACAAAACAGGAGGATATGACGATATCAGCCTCTTTGGTGATACTTAGGAGAAATCATGATCAGAGTTTCCAAAATATGTCTATCTGAAGAGATCTTGCTTTAGGATGGCTGCCCTGCCCACAGACTCCTAAATGAGCTACAAGGCAGCCCTTGCTGAGAAAAGCAGCTCTAGGTGTTTCTTTCACCATAATCCATCATGTGGCACCATGTGGCACACCTCACCCCACCCCCCAGCCCTCCCCCACTATGTGCAGCTGATTGGGTAAGGCAGTTGAGTACCTGGCCTAAGATCAGCCAGATCTATAGACTGGCCATATGTTATGAGGTGGTCTGGTACAAACGTTTTCCCCAGGCAGAAGGTGATTAGTTGTGATAATGACATTCTTATTTCTCAAGAATTTGAATGGAAAAGACATTGAGACATTCCATTGTCAATGGAAGCAGAAATGGAAAGATAAGCAAAGTGAAGCTGAAACAAAAAGAGCAGTCTACTCACATTTATGGCAAAGCAGAATGAAGCTCAATTAATTCCTGCCGCTGAGAAACTAACAATGTCACCTGTCCTCTGGAGCTGCCTATTACAATCCAGACAGCCTTCCGGTTCCCAAAATATGCTCCAGATCCTTGAGGTTTGGCTGTAAGAATATTCGAGAAATGCCTTTCTTTCTGATTCCAACAGTTATCATTACCTTCAAACACCAACACTTGAGGTAACCTGCATTGTTCTTTCTCCCAAACAAAGAAACCCTAACACACAGAGACCCAGAGGTCTTCTGGCTTCATTTGAACAGTAAGTACAATTGGACCAGACTCAAGCCTTTCCATTTCCATTGACCTTTCTAGTGTGGAAATGTACAAAGTTTCCATTACTCCCTGATACCCTCCAGTTCCCCTCACGAAACTAAATTTCTCTGTTTAGTTTTTATTCCATGTATTTCAAGTCTATCCATCATAAGTTTGGAGTTTTTTAAGTTATTGTTATTTGTTTTTTCGTTTTGGTTCCTCGGACCTACCCTTTGCTGAATGAGCAGCTGATTTTGATTTCCATAAGTCTTAGCCTTGGGAGTGGGAAGGAGGTAGAAGGGCAGGCTGGGAGTGACAGCGGGCAGAAAGATCAAAGTGCTGCCTTTGTTCAGGATGCTATACCAAAAATACCATAGACTGATTGGCTTAGAAACAACAGAAATGTATTTCTCACAGTTCTGGAGGCTGGAAGTCTGAGTTCAGGTTGCCACCCTGGTCGGGTTCTGGTGAGAGCTCTCTTCTGGGTTGCAGACAGCTGACTTCTTCAATTCCCACCAGGAAGCAAGCTCTCTCGTGACTCTTAAATGGGCACTAGTTCCATTCATGAGAACTCCATCATCATGACTTCATCTAATCCTAATTGCCTCCCAAAGGCCCCACCTCCCAGCACCATTGCATTGAAGGGAGACAGTTTTGATATATGAATTTGGGGAAGAAGCAATATTCAGTCCACGACAAGTACTAACAAGCATCTCTAAATGGTTTGTGGACCAGGCTTCACCAGTTTCACTTACATCCTGTCTGGGTGCTTTGAGGGCTTGAGGAGCAGAGTCATGACATTATCGACCACTATGTACTTAGACAGGCTTAGCTCAGTCACAGCCATCCTGGGGAATAGAATTACTTCCTTTAATCCTATAAAAATGTTGTAGATATGCATATACTGCAGCAAATGGGCATATTTCCAGTGAGATGAGCTTTTTAAAAAATAAAAACAAACAAGAAGCATTACTAAAATTCAGTGGGGCTGGGGGAAATTTACTAAAAAATATTTGGAAGGTAAATGAAAGTTCAGTCAACAAACATTTATGAATATCTGTGTTTCAAGCTTTGCAACATGCTGTGTTGTGAATGAGTCAGCCCCAGCCCTTAAGAAAAATATGGTCTATCAGAAGAGAAAGCCAAGTAAACAAGTAAGTGATTGAAACAGAGAGCAATACATTGCTTAATAGAGATATGCTCAATGTGCTATGTGGGCACAGAAGAAATACACAGTTCTGTAGATGGAGACAGGAGCCTTCACTGAAAATTGGAACTGAAACATGATATGAGAGTTCAGTGCGCTGACAATTTTTTCAGATAAGCAGCATAAACAAAAGCATGGAGACATCGAGATCCAAATGGTGTTTGGGGAATGAGAAGCAGCCTATGGTGGCCAGTGTGGGGTATGAAGGAGAATGGCAGGAATGGAGGTTGGCTGGGCAGGTATGTCCACGAAGGGACTCAACTGCCTCACTGAGGACATTGGCTCTTATCCTGCAGGCAACAGAAAATTGCCTGAGAATTCTAATCAAAGGAGTTGACCAGGCCTGCAGTTTTAAAAGCATCCTCGAATGAAGGAGGATGGAAGAATGAAGACCAGGTAGACAGGTGTTGGAATATGCCAGAGAGCAACAAAGGAAATCTGTACTAAATAATAAAAGGAAAGTGAGGGGGAGAAGAAGGTGGAGACATTTTAGATAACAGAGATAAAACCAAAGGACAGACAAATCAGTTGATTTAACTGGAATATGACCTTTTTAAATTGAAAGAGAGCAAAGTTTCAGACCACCAAGGGGCACATGTAGTACTTTCAGCAGCAGATCATAAACTTACAATTTAAGGATATTATAGTAAATTCAAACAAGAGTCACCTTTCTTTGACAAATAGTCCAATCCTTTCCCTACATTGGAGACTTGTTTAATCACAGTCAACTGGGCAGAACATCTCTTCTAGGAAATAACAATAGGATCTGAGGTGTTAATTACACACCTCATTTGTCTCCGCTATACCCTTTCATGGAGCCCTTCTAAACATATTGGTTACTTAACAGCTCGGTTAAGCAAACAACCCTTATTTCAGTAGATATTCATTCATCATTCAACAAACATTTACTGAGCACCGGCTATCTGCCATGAATTATGCTAGGTCCTACATATTCAGTGGTGAACTAGACAATACAGATTCCTTCCCTCACTGAAACTTCAGTCTAATGGAAGAGAGAGAGAAATTAAGGAACAATTTCAGTGTGTTAAAATGCAGTAAAGGGTGATGTTTCTCATACTTCTGATTTGGTAGGTCTGGAGTTAGACCTGAGATTGTGCATGTCTAACAAATTCCCAGGTGACACTGATGTTGCTGGTCTAGGGACCACACTCTGCATAACACAGGATCATGTAACTCCATCTAGGGCATTGTCATACAAACCCATTTGAAGAGAAATTGGCAGGAGAATGAAATCTCCTGCCCTTCTCAATTTAAGCAACAGCAATTAACAACAGAAAAAAGAAATAACAAGCACAATACAAGCATACTTGCAGAATACTGATGGAACTGAAGCAGAAAATCTGAGCTCACCTTTGAGGATGTTGGGACAGAAAGACAGTGGGGATGAGAGTCCACACTTGAGACATCAAGCAGGCACGTGGAACCAGAGCCATGAAAGTTTAGAGATCAGGCCTAGGACGGAGCACCTACCTGGTCTCTCAGGCTTTTGTTTTTTTATTCCCACAGCACAGTGTAGAAAGATTAGTACTTAATACCTAGCTCCAGATTAAGTTGTAGCAGCACTTTTACAATAATTTTCTATGTGCATTTATGCTAACTATCCTATCAATAAGTGCACTTTTTCCCATGGGTTCACATCTTCTCAGCTAATCCTTCTGTTGTCCTAACAAAATCTCTAGATCTTAAAGATCCTCTTCAGGCAACATTAAAGACACTAACTGAGCTAGGAGAATTTAACTTACTTGGGTCCTGAAACCATGTAAACACTTGGGCACTTTGTCTTTTTAAAAGAAATGAAAATGCCAAGAGAAACAGAAAGAAAATGGGAAGAGGAAGAATGTTGCACTTGTTTATTTGCTAGCTTCCTTCACACGTACCTAACAGGTGCAACAGCAAAACACAGAAATATAAAGCAAGCAATCTGAAGACATCGGTAAAAGACCATTCTCTAAGGAAATGTTCTTTACTTTGCATTTTCATACAGTATAAAGAAACTAAAATGTGTGCTTCAGTTGCAGGATTTATACCATTACCATTACCAGAAGATATTTAAATGTGCATCTGAGTCAGGATCCTGAAAAATGGCTCACCTGGCTTCCAGAGCTCTACCAGATCATATTCTGTGAGCTCATTACCCGCCAGGAAGCTGTAATTTTCAGCCCTGAGTGGCCTGGTAAAAGCCTCAATACAGAGGTGAACCCTGGGTACAGAGGCACGTCATACCTCCTCACTTAGAAGACTGGCCCTACGCTGTCAAGAAAAACCAAAAATCATAGCTTTGCACTCCTTGGCTTTTGTTACATTGGTAACCAATAAGCACCTTACACAATACTTCTGAAGATTGAGCCTTAACACCCTTAACTCTTTGGGCCTTTTCTACACTTGCTCTTGGTTACATTCTTTGGCTAGACCCCAGCAAAGAAGTTGATAAAGAAAGTTTGCTTTTTGTGTTCTTCAGTCCTTTGATAACCATCAGATACCAGAGTCCTCTTGCTGTTCCTAGGTTCCCACAGACCTTCCCAGAGGCGTCCAACAGCCGAAGTTCAGAAGACTTCTGTCTTTCTCTGGAAACAGCTTCCTCAGTTGCTTGGAGAATTCTCCCTGCCCCCATTTCATGTGGCTCAAGAGAGGCTTTCAACCACAGTGACCACCTTAAAACCACACACAGAGAGAAATAGGCATATGACCATGGCCTGGCCAATCAAAGTCCTTCCCTGGGACTTATGCATGGTTTCTGGGAATTGTAAAAATAGGAATCCAGTGGCCAAATTCTCTGCTATTTGAAGGCACCTGAGCTAATGTGAGACCAACACAAGAAGCAAGATAAAATGAGAATTGGAACTATGGAGAAAGCCATAGTGTTTTTGCTAACAGGGAATTAGAGCAGCTAATTCCCTACACCTCTGAAATCTTATGATTCTTGAAAATATATCCACAAGTAATTGTATTTTAATAAGTTACTTTTCTCATGTAATATGTATGGAATTAAGTTGGGAATTACTCTGGTAGAATAAAAAGAATGTTGAACATGGAGTGAGACAAACTAGACTTACTAAATTTCCATTCCAAAATTATTGAGTGACGTCAGGAAAAGTTGTTTAATGTCCTGGGGCCTCAGTTTCTCCATCCATAAAAATAAGGGTAAATATCTTACCTCCCCAGGTTGTTGTGAGTGTTAAATGATGTAATACTCAAAAAGGTGTTTGGGTGAACTACAAAACTAAAGGGGAGAATTGGAGGGGATGGGAATAGCAATCAGAAAATCTTTAAAACTGCATAAGACAACACAATGCAATAAAGGTTCTGTTTGATAAAATTATGCTAGGAAATCAGACACACAATGTCCAGAAATTTTGTGCCACTTGTAATTCATGTTTTGATTTGATCAAGGGAGCCCCCCGGTGGCTAATAGATAAGATGCATCTAAATTCTCCTGTTTGCAGAGGGGCTCCCAAAAAGAGGAACCAAGACGGATGGTCACATTATGATATAACTCAAAAAGGTTGTGGAGAGCATTCCTTCAATCTCCCACATAAGACATGAGGAAACAAAAGTACTAAGAGGCTGTACATACATATTTTAAAAGTTAGAAATCATACCATTTGTTTCGAAATTGAACGCCTTACATTTTTCCTGAGAATGTCGAAATTCAACAATTTCCATTCCAACGTAAGAGCTACTCTTATTTTCAAAATGTATAACTAAGGCGTGTATATAGTTACTAAGACCTGAAATTATCATTCATTAATGTAACCATGATGCTTTAAATACTTTTGCATCATGGAATTATTTTATTTTAGTACAGAAGCTTTGGCTGAAATTGTCCTGCAATTAAAGCACCAATATTTTTGTCTTATCAAAACTTGTGACTATTCCTTAATGGCCTCTACAGGCCATAATGCTATTGTCCAATATACAATAAAAGTTATTTCTGCATGGCTTACTCATCTACTTCATAATATGCTTGAACACTAGAAAGAATGACTTTGGGGATAAAATAAGTAAAGAAAATAATAAAAGAATTTATAAAAAGGAACAGGGTGCCTGTTCCTGCACTGAACTGTCTGATGTTTCTAATGCATCAGAGACATTTAGGCAATGAAATAAACCCAAAACAAATTATTACTGGGGTAAATTATGACATCAACTAACTTCACCAAATATTTGATCTACAAAATATAACTAGGCTGTGAATTTTGTTCTTATTCTAAAATTTTCCAACTGCACCAGATTCTATAAGCATGGTCTAGTGAATAGTGTATTACTGAATTTGACACAGAAAAACAGAATCATTAGAATTAAATGATCAAATGTTGAAAGATGCCATGTTTAGAAGTACAGGCAACAGAAAAGCATGGGTGAATGTACAAACCACTCAGACAGGCTTAAGACTAAAATAAACCAAACTAAAATATATTCCTGCTTCCCATACAGTTTTATGCATACAAACATGCCAACATGCACTTATGTGCACATAGGTACACACCCTGCACAGAATAAAATCACACTTTTGACCCAAAGAAACACCAAAACCCCTAAAATAAACCAAATTATGATCGGTTAAATCCATAACAAATCAAACCACTGATGATCCCCCATGATCCACTTCTACCACCACATCATCTCTGTGGTCTCTGCCTTTCCTAGCCCCTCATAGGTAAACCCATCAAAAAATTTCCCACATGGAGACCCAGCAGGATCAGCCTCCTAAGCAACATTTTTTAGGCCCACCATCTAGTCCTGTTCCATAACTGATGGGGGCCTATGCTGCCCCCTGCCAGTCATACCTAAGGCCTTATGCTCCCTGTAGCACATGGTTCTTCTTGTCCCTGTGGACCCCAGTTCTTAGTCCCAGACTCATCTTTGGGTTCCTACCTGCCTCCCTTATTCTACCTGTTTCCCACATCCCCAATGTCTGTATTTGCTTCCAGAGCTTCCATAACAAAATACCACAGGCTGAGTGGCTTAAACAATAGAAATTTATTTTCTCACAGTTCCAGAGGCTGGAAGCCCAAAATCATGGTGTTTGGTTTCTCCTGAGGCCTTATTAGCTTGCAGATAGCTGCCTTCTTGCTGTGTCCTCAAATGGTTTCTCTGGTTTCTCTGTGTGTGTCCAAATTTCCTGTTCTTGCAAGGTCACTGGTCAAGTTGGATTATGGCCTACTCTAATTGCCTCATTTTAACTTAGTCACCCCTTTAAAGGACCTGTCACCAAATACAGTCACATTCTGAGGTGCTGGGGGTTAGGGCTTTAACATATGAATCTTCAGGAAGGGGACACAATTTAACCCATAATATCAATGGATACCTAATAGGCCTCAGGGAGCAAGGCCTCATGCCTACGTGTGATTGAGTAGCTCTTGCCTTGATGTTCTACCAATAGGCTGAGTCCCTCCTATCCACCCATGGAAGTTGAAGTTCTGATTGTAGCTTGTCTCTACCCAAAATTTCTTCTTCCCTAAATGGAATCTTATTAACCTTGGTAAGAGCTCCACAGTTTATGTGGACCATTATATTGGTTCCTCTAGTCTACTGGCTGGGTCTCAGGCTGATTCATAGGTTCAGGTACCTCCTCATCTATATCATGTTGCCAAAATATTATTACTACTAGTTATAATAATAATAACAGATTTTAATTTCGAGCCATGTTTCAGGCGCAATGATAAGCACTTCCCATGCACAATTCTCACTATAATGCTATAAATTTGGTGCAAAAGAGATGCTCAATAATTGTACAAATAAATTAATGAATGGAGACTATAACTGTCCTCATTTTACAGATAAGAAAATGTCGACTCATAAAAATTAAGTGGCTTTCTCATGGTCACCTAGGCAGTAAGTGGCAGACCTGGCTCAGGTCTTCTAACACCAAAGCCCATGCTCTTCACCATGCCTCACGCAGTGCCATGCCTTGTGCACACCCCTTGAGTTATAACAGCCAAGCCAGCTACTTGTCTCTCTTACGACTGACTCATCCTTGAACATTAGCCCACGCTTCAAAGTGACAGACAAGTAAAAATTCTTTGGTGACATTCAAAATCAAAATTAAAATGCCAGAGAGACACACTTACTTAGACTAGGGTAAGAAATACATTTACAATTGAAAACACTTTGTTGCTGGTGGCAATTTTAAAATGTATCCCCCAAACTATGTGATACTACTCCCATCTTAAGGGAGAATATATGTCCTCTTTCTTTCAATCTAGATGGGTTTGTGATTGCCTAAACCAATAGAATAGGACAAAACTGTACCCTGACTTCCTAGGATAGGTCAGAAAAGACCATCAATTTTCTACCTGGTCCTCTTGGTATGCTCACCTTGGAGGAAATCAGCTGCTATGTAAGAAATCTGCCTACCCTGAGATTACCAGGCTGGAGAGTTCAGTCCAGAGCTCCAATTGACAGCCCCAGGTGAGCTCCCAGCATCAACTGCCATGAGAGTGAGCCACTGTGTGTCTAATGGACTTAAGTGTTCAGATGGCGGCAGCCATAGCTGATATCTGAGCAAATGTGCAAGACACCCCAAGCCAAAACTGCATACCCAAGTCCACAAAATTGTGAGCAAATAAAATTATTGTTTTGAGCCAATACATGATGGGGTAATTTCTAATGCAGCAATATTAACCAGACCATATCTCCACTCAATTTTAATATCTCTTGTTACCCCAAGCTCCTGACCTTGTCCCAATCTGCTAAACACAGGAAAGCTCCAGCAATCATGTTCATCTGTGATTTAGATGTTTGTAAGATATGTTTTCAACAAAGCCACATAGAAAACAGGAAACTCGTGAAACTGAAACTAAAGTACACAGACACACTTCCTAAAATTTAGGCTGACTCATTTTTACTTTTTAAGAAGAAATAAATATTGCTGTTCAGAAGGAACACACAGAAAAACATAAATGAACTCAGAGCTTTGTAACCAGACAAATGGGACAGAGCCCTTATTCTCAGGCCACTATCCTTTACCAAACTGTATGGACCATTGAAGGTGTCTTGTTCCACAGTCATTATACTTCCCTTGTACCACTCTGCTGTGGGGACTTCTGAGATTACCCAAGGCCTCCACACTTAGTAGAGTACCCAACAGGGTATACATCCAAGATTCTGCCATCTCTTACGTGCTGCACACAGGTAGGACACAGGACTCCAACACCCATCCACCTCTGTGCTCTACCAGTCTCAGGAAATTCAACTCTTGAAGGTCGGAACATTTCCTACTTCTCCTGGAAACAAAAGTCTCCACCCCACATTCAGAAAGTCTATCCTAATTGCCCTGAAGGTCCTCAACCTTTAATACTTAAAACCTCTCTCAGGTTGTGATCTCCAGGTACCAATGTTGCTGGAAATGTCTTCATTTATCACTGACCCACACAGACAGATCCACGTGTGCAACCATTACAAATGTTTTTACTTCTTTCTTGATATCATGGACATTCCAAAGTTTAAATATACAACTAGTACTCAGTAGCAAGGAGCACACCCAGTGCCCAGATCTTGGTTTCTAATAATCTCTAATAAAGAGAACCAGGGCTCCTTCTGGAAGCCCAGATGGCTGGTTCATCAGGGAATATACAAGATGAGCTTAAAGTGTCTTGTAGTTCTAGAAAGAAAAAATGTGCTCAAAAAACACAATGATAAAATTATGTCAAAGGGACACAAAAGCCAACTGATAGCTCCCAATAGCCAAAGCCGGAACAATTTTAGCAACAAAATAGATGACATGGTATTGCATTGTAGCCTAAAGTATAAAATAAATATCTATGAGCCCAAAATGATATAAATAATTGAATAAATCAGTAAATGAGGTAGAATATAAAAACTGCCATATAAAATTCCAAATAGTTTATGTGGATAGTACCCCCTCAACAAGACAGCATAGCTCGCCATCACTTAAGTGTGGGCTAGGCATAGTGACTTTCTTTCAAAGAGTACAGTGTGGAAAGGGGAAGAAAAGAGTAACTGTACCAGTGGAGAAACCTGACAAACACTATCTCAGCCAGGTGATCAAGGATAACATCAACAGTAACAAGTCATGATGATAGCATGTACCTTTCATATGATGTGATGAGAATAGCACTTGGCCTTTGTGTTCTTCCTCCCAAAACCCATATTCCCTATCTAATCAGGAGAAATCCAAATTGAGTAACTTTCTACAAAATATCTGAGCAATTTACCAAAACTGTCAAAGTCATCAAAAACAAAGAAAGTCTGAGAAACTATCATAGTCAAGAGGAGCCTACAGAAATGTGGATGACTAAATGTAACGCGATATTTGAATGGGATCCTGGGACAAAAAAATAAATTAGTTTTAAAACTATGGAAATCTGAATAAAGCATTGACTTCAGTTAACAATAATAATGTATAATTAGCATTATATAAATCATATGTACATTAGTTATGACAAATGCATCATACATAAAAGAATAACAATAGAAGAAACAGGATACAGAGTAAGAACTATCTGTAGTATCTTTGCAACTTTTTGTGTATCTAAAACTATTCTAAAATAAAAATCTATTTTAAAAGAATTTAAATCTGCTACTGTCCTGTCAAATTTTCACTGTTATTTATAAAATTTGGGTGCATTTTATTCATTCATTTATATTTTAATTGTAAGCCCAATTAACAACCTCATTATCTTAGATGTTACACTTAATAAACCCCAAATGAAAAGCTGCACTATTGATGTGAATGCTTTGCCAAGCTACACGTCCTGTAGTTTGGCACTTCATGTACATATCCTGTAAAAATTCTAGAATAGGTGCCTAAGATAACATATGGTGTATTTATTACCTATGCTTAGCTCGCCCTAGTATCATGCTTTACAATGCTCACAATTGTAAAACATATTTTTCTGTTATGCTTTGCTATCTTGATTATGAGTTGTTGATGACTTATATTTCATTTTGGTTCATCTTTCCCTCCCTTTCTTAATTTCAATTATTCTTCTTATAATAGAGTGTTACATAAATGGGACATTTCCAAAATCTCAGCTGAAACTAACAGACATCTCATAACCCTGAATTCTAAAGAAAGGTGCCAAATATAAATACTGGACTGGCTAAGAAGGATATAATAATAATAATAATAATAATAATAATAATAACTACAACTCTTAGCACATCACCAATCTCTAGGATGTTGGAAAAAAAGCTAAGAAATTACTTAAGGTTATTAGTGAGGACTTTGAACAGAATGGTCATATGCTACCCCAAACCCCATGAGAAGGGTGTCTCCCCTGCCCCTAGCCAAAGGACAAGGCTTTCAGAGAACTACTCAGAGAGAGTGGTGGTGTTTGCTGGGAGATTGAGGGTGGACAATGAGGAGGGGCACCCCAGGGGGATGTTTACTGAGAAGAGGCATGTGTTGGTCTGCCTGGTGCAGCCATGAGAGAGAGTTTGACCTGTGTCTTCTGGGGTTGGAGAGTACAGATATCTGGACCTGCTCAGATAAGGAAAACTGTAAGGTGAGAAGCTAGATGGATTGGCTTTTGACTATGGGGGCAGGAGAGAAGGCTGGGGTTTCAGAAAGCTGCACTTGCACCCTTAGTCAGCCAAGGGGGCCATTTCCAAGGGGTTGGAGTGGGCACAGCTGAAGATAGTCAGGTTTGAGTGACCTGTAAGGGGTGCTGCCCCTAGAGGACTGCTGGAGAGATGAGGTGAGCCTCACAGAAAGAGACTGCACGGCATAGACAATGGCAGGCATTGGAAGGGATCAGTCAGGGAACACCAAACCACTTCAGGGACAGGTTGAAGGCTTTGGTCAGGGGTGGGAGGGATGTCTGAAAAATCCATGAAATGCTCCATGAGTGAAAGAACCAGCATTTGGGCATGAGCCACACAGACAGCAGCAATTCCAGGTTACAATCAGACCAGGTGAGGCTGACTTGCTTCTGTTCCAAATGCTCAGAACTGATCTTGAAATGATAGTAACTATCCCACTAAAATGCAATTTTTTAAAAACCTGAAAAGAAGACATCTTAATAGGTTCTGCTTGAATTACTAGATTTTTATCCCATGGCAAAGAGATTAAAAACAGGTATCATTTTGGAAGGAAGGTCGGGAGGCATTATTATTATTATTATTATTATTATTATTATTATTATTATTGTGCATCCTGTAGCACAAAATAGTTCTGGCAAACCAGCTTTAACCTTAGAGTCTCATAAATGGATTTTGAAGGGAATAGAAAACCTGAGAGAGTTCTAGGATAGGTGAAAATCACCTTTTAAAATCACATTGATTCTGCCTGGAAACCAGCTATTATACAAATACAAGTTGCAATGCGGATTTGTTCAAGAGAAAGAGCTTATTGGCACAGTATCATATAGTGCCCATCAACCAAATGGCAATCTACTCGCTAGGCAAATAGAGGTGTCAGTCCCTGCTGTCAAGAGATCACTCACCAGCTTCAATTAGAGCCCATGAATCAATACTCCTTTTTAAGAAGCATAACCACTCTCATCCACACAAAAGAGCACATTTCCTCAGGGACATTTTCTCATGAATTTCTCAACCGTGACCAAAATTTCCAATTGTCCTTGCCAAGGTATTGTGAAGAAATTATCCCCTTACACTTGAGAGCTGTATGTATATAATAATGACAAAGACAAGATCTGGGACCTCACACTCCTTAAAATAATTCTAATAGAAACATGCAACCCTAGATACTCCCCATGCCTATAACTCTGTATGAACAGCAAGGCAAATTAAGCAGTTGGAAGCCACAGCCCACATGCCCTAATGTCCTTCATTTTGAGGGTCACTACCGATATGAACTTGCTAGGGCTGCCATAACAAAGCACAGTAGTCCCCTTATCTGAAGGGGATATGTCCCAAGACCCCCAATGGATGCCTGAAACCATGAGCCCTATATATACAATGTTTTTCCATATACATATATACCTGTGATAAAGTTTAAACTACTCTTGCTCTTTGTGGCCATTAGTAAGTAAAGTAAGGGTTACTTGAGCACAAGTACTGCAATACCATGTCAGTCCATCTGATAACTCAGATGCCTACTGAGTGACTAATGGACAGGGGGCATATACGGAGTGGATACACTGGACAAAGGGATGATTTGCATTCCAGGCAGGATGAAGCAGGACAGCATGAGATTTCATCACACTACTCATAATGGTACATAATTTAAAATGTATGAATTGTTTATTTCTGGAATTTTCCATTTTATATTTTCAAAAATGCAGTTAACCACAAGTAACTGAAACCTGGGGACACGAAACTGCAGATAAGAGGAAGCTACTGTGTCACAGATGGGGTGACTTAAATAACAGAAATTTATTTTCTCATAGTTCTGGAGGCTAGAAGTCCAAGATCAAGGTGTCAGAAAACTCAGTGTCTGGTAAGGTCTCTCTCCTTGGCTTGTAGACGGCCACGTTCACACTGTGCCCTCAATGGCCTTTTCTCTGTATTTATGTGGAGAGAGCTCTCAGGTATATCTTTCTCTTCTTATAAACACACCAATCCTATCGGAGTAGCACCTCACCCTTATGATCTCAGTTAACCTAAATTACCTTTTAAAGGTCCTGTCTCCAAATACTTCCACATTGGAAGTTAAGATTTCAACATATGAATTTGAGGTGGGGAGACACAATTCAATCCATAACATTACCTTTACTGTAATAATAAAGCACCCTGACTAATGTTAAGACTGCCAGAGATGGAAACGCAGAATTAAATTCTGTTCTCTAGCTCTTTAGAGTTCTCAGATTACTATCCAATGTAAGTAATGTTTTATTGATTCAAATACCACTAATTTGAAATGGGTGTTGTTTGACTGAGGAATCTGAACCTTCCACTTGTATCACATATGTAAAAGAAATTGCTGAGGCAATTGCAAGTATTAACAAGCTTGCAGAAGAATTGGGGAACCAATAGAGAATAAGTTTTTAGCTGCTGCCCTTGGTATATAAGTAATGAGTTGGTTGCTAATTACACTTATCTGATCATAATCTCCCTTCAGTCACTCACTGCCCATCTTCAGTCAAATGACTTTATATCCAGTGTTCTAATCTTAAAAAGTATTTCTTCTCAAACATTCCCAAGTTCCTAATATATACAAATAACACCCAAGGTCCTCATTTGGATAGTCAAGGTCCTCCTTAATCCAGTTCTATTTGTTTTCTCACCGCTGGCTCCTGTTTGTCCCCAGGACACCCCCTGCTTCCATCAAACTGCTCTTCTTGTGGCCTGTGGACATCCCTCCCATGGCAACTTGACCCCTAGTTTGCTCCTCCTGTCCTTGGTACCTCACGACCTCACACTTTAGAGTGGATTATAACAAAGCAAAATCTAGAAATTAGAGATGTTTCCCATACTTAGGACTCCAACAGCGATAGGGTCTCAATTCCTTAGTCTTTTTCATTTTAACGATTCCCGCTTCCTATAAGTTTCACCTCAAGTCCCACCTCCTTGAAGAAAGACTTATTTTCTTACTTATTTTTATGGAGTTGCTCTTCTCTGAATTTCAAGATCCATTCCACCCACTCTCACCACACAGCACAGCTTTTCTTTCTAGTTATTTTTCATAAGCAGATCTTGAAATGGAGGGCAAACTCCTTCAAGTCAGGCCCCGTTGACTTTTACTGTTTTTTAAACATCCAAGGAGCTCAACACAGTGTGGAAACATAATTTGATAAATATTTTTCTCTTCAAAGTGGCTTGAGCTCAAACCTTTCACTACTTCAAATCAATCTTCCCAAATAATGCTAATTACTGAAGCTGTGCTGCATCCGGCATTTTATTCATGCTTGACATCACAAACCAATTCTGGAGCAACAAGTATGTGATAGCAAGAAGGAAACATGAAAGGGGGTTGAAAATTGACATGTTCCTTAAAAGAGGTGGAAAGAATCACTGAGCAGTAATCAAAGAAAGAGTCACTTAGGGAAGTTTTAATGTGGAAAAGAAAGTTCTTACTTGAAATACTAAGTGGGAAAACAATTTAACTTTAGTTTATGTACATTGATGCTAATTATTTAGATGATAAGAAGAAAATTAATTTATTTTCTTAAAACTAGAAAAACCTCTTGAATTTTCTGACATACTAAAGCAAAGTTCTGGGTAGAGTGGGCTGAGGTAAGATGGGAGTGGGATGGTGATTGAATTTTTTTTTCAGTTGAATCCTATCATCTAGGAGCAGTTCTGTCCATTTCCAAATATGAGCTGCAGGTGTCTCACTTTGGCCTCACCCTAATATTAGGCAGTGATGAAAAATGGCCTTTGAGCTCTGTGAATAAACAATTCTCAACCCTTTAGAATTGCAATATTGTATTCAAACTTGCCCTTAAAATTACCACATCACTAAAATTATCTATGGTATAATTATATACACACTTAAAGCACATAAGCTAAAAGTACATACTTTTACTAAAACTCTAGGCACAAAAGGATTGGATGGATTGCACTGAATTGCCTAAGATAGCCATGTTAGAACCTAAACAAAGATTCTCAGCAGTTCCCAGAGTAGACTACATAATTCCAAGCAGAGGAGATCATTTAACTCCCTCTGACTGAATTTCATGTGGCCTAATCATCCAAACAGCATTCTCCAAAGTTATTGTACAAAGTATTTACTTTAGCTGAACATGTCTATATTTGACATTAAGTCTATGTTTGACCATCTCCAAAATTTTTTATTAAATTATAGCTCCTGGGTTACGCCCAAATTACACAACCAGGATTCCCACACTTAATTCAATGGTTGATCTTACTTAATAAGCCATATGCAGTAAGTTGAGGAAATGGCCACCCATGATTCCTGTCATGTAAGTTTGAATGCCCTCAAACTTGACTCTGAGCTTGGCCAATGGACATGTTCCAACTAACACAATGCCAGCAAACATGATGCAAGCAAAGGCTTGAAAATCACTTATGAATTGGGGCTTCCCCTCTTGCCATCACCACCACCACCAAAGAAGCCTAAACAAGCCTGTTTATGATGAAACACTTGTGGTCCAGTCAGCCCTGCCACCCAAGCCAAGAGCCACTCTACCTCCAGAAGCAGAACAGACAGCTGACTACAGATACATAAGAGCCATCCTAAACCAGAAGAATCACCCACCGTGTCCAAACTGCCATTGCAAAGAAGTGTGAGTTACGTAAATAAATGGCTGTTGTTTTAAACCACTAACTTGCAGGGTGGTTCATTATTCAGTAAAAGCTAACTGGCACACCATGAGATTTCAAATAATAGCCTACTATTCTCCTCACCCCTTGACTTCAACCCCCATAATTCCTTGCCTAAATTGGTCATTGTTAGAGCTCTTATTGCTCCTAAACACAATGGGATTATGGGATTGCTTTCAGAAACCAATTCAGAGATTCAAGAGAATATCTCATAAATGAGAATATGGGATGCTATACCTTTCACCAGCTGGGTTTTACTAATATAAAGCTGTAATGTACTCCAAATGGCTGAAATACACTGATGGCTAAAATACAAGCACCAAAGTCCAGCATCTTTCACTTCCAAAGTTATTTGAAATCTAGTGAAACAATGGAAGCTTTTTCTTTGTTTTGTTAAATACACCAAGCAGATGGCATACTATAGCAAAAAAAGAGCATTCAAATTTCAATACATCTCAACAGAAATTTGACAGTTATCTGGGTTAGAGATGGATCAAAGCCACCTAAACAGCTCTAGTTTTTGTGCTGGAGATTCTAAAATTGAACCAAAGGGGAATCATAAAACTAAATTTTAGCATATCCAAAATAAATCATTCATTTGTCATTGATAAAAATCTTTCTGTTTCAATGTTATTATAGTTACAAGTATTATGGCATCAATTTTTTCTGATTCCTATCACATAATATAATATTCTTAAACTTTACACATTTGATAACTCTTCTTGCTTAATGTTAGGACATTTGGATAGATTTACCCTTAAATTTTTCCAAGCTGAACTCCACCTTCATACCAAGACTTACATGGAATTATTTTTCTCATCAGCCAATATAGAGGCAAACACTGGCAACTTAAGTGGAAACTCACCACAAACAAATATGCTGGGGAGAGTCCTTGTAACATTTTCAGAGCTAAGTCTTCAGACAGTATTATTTCTCAAGTTTTCTTTTCTGCAATTTTTATGCTTGTTTCATTTGGGGGAATTAAAAGACAAAAGAGTTTTAATATTCTCAGTGGCATCTTGAGTGACATACTGGACCTCTCCTTCTCTGAAGAATATTTTTCAGAAACTCTGCTCGTGTGATGCCAAAATGAACTGAAGTAAGAAACACTCCCTTAAAATGCAGCTGTCTGGTAAGCAGGTCAGTTAGCTATGGGAAGTTTCTGACTACAAGCCAAACATTTTGTTTTTTTCAAAAACTAGAAGTTTGGTGGAATAAAAACAGAGTTGGCATTCTCAAGCTGAGCAGACCCAAATCTTTATATTAAGACAGTAATAATTTTACTTGTACACTGGATGGGGAAAGGTCACTGAGGAAAGAATACAGGGAATATTTAAGGGCATATACTTAATAAAAAAGAAAAATGGATTCCTCTCTCCTCATCATCTAATGATTAAATATTATTTAATAGCTAATTACATCCTGGGAGGGAACAGACTAAGATTAATTTCATGATTATTAAAAATTGATACTGACACTTGCAAAAGGAGGCTGAACATTATACCCTAGCTTTTCTACAGTTAAAACACTCTAATTTCCTGTTACTTAGATAGTAAACTAGGCCCTACATAATCACAGGCTTGAGTTCACATTATAAAAATAAGTAACCCAATGGAACTCCTTCATAGGAGAAATTTTTTCAGAGCTAGAGGATGAAGAGAAGGCCTGGTCTGTTCAACCTGGGATTTCTGAAGTTTCCCATTACAGACATGTAAACTCAACCCCTCAGGACACTTAACAAGTAACAAGTAATTATAACCCTTTATTCAGAATCCAGTAATTAGTTTGTCAGAAAAGCAGCTCTGTGGGACTTCTTTTTTGGTGGGTGTAAATTTATTTCAGCAGATATAACCTCTTCCAAACTTCTAATGGCTATTGACACTGTATTATGAGCTCTTCATGCTTTATCTCACTTAACCTTCTCAAATAACCCTGGAAGATAGATGAGAAATTTGAGATTAAGGGCTAAAATAACTTACTCATGATCACACAGCTTATACATAACTAAGACAGGATTTGAACCAAAGAAGGAGTTTGCCAATGACTGTTTTTAACCAGTACCTTCCTCTTAACAAAAGAAATAGCAATAAGGAAACTAGAAAAACCCTGGTTTTGTGGCTGTAACTCACATTTAACTAGTTTACTTAGTCCACAAAGAAAGACTAAAATGATTTGATTTGCACTACAAGTAAACCCATGCAATGTATTAGACCTGAGCCCTAGCAATATTTTCCTTATATGCTCTCAGTCACCATATGGAACCATTTGTCAGCTGGGTTTATTGCATATGAAAAGCATCCGGGAACAAACAGAAGAAATATGTTGTTTCCAGGAGCAAGTGAGAGATTATTGATCATGATACATGAGAGTTCACTCAGATGCTTTGTTTAGTTGAGTAGGTGAAAGAAAAGAAAAACAGGTTGGTGAAATAAAGCTTCTGTAAAGAGGTGGATATTCTCTACACTATGGACAAACTTGGTTTATGAGTATAAATTTGTGTCACAGAGCTTGCCACCCAGCAACCACAGAAAACCATCTACATTTGCCTAGTAACCGCTCAGAATAACTTGACTCGCCTGCTTCTAAAGCTAATAATATGAGGCACAAAAGGAAAACATAGGGAATTGAAAGATTGCAGAGAGGTAGAATCTTTCCCAATGCTGGATTTAGCAGTCTGGCAGGGCTTGCTCTAATTAGACTAAATCCTATCTATAAGATAGGTAATGTGAGTGAGAAAAGCAAGATTCCAGAGTGTATAAAATAATCCAAGTTTTATAAAACAATTACAGACTCCTATGTGTATATATGATGAATAGGTTTTTCAAATGTTTATATCAGAAAGAAGACTAGATTGTTAACAAGGGTTGCCCAAGGCAAAAAGGAAAGAGATGAGGTCACAGGGATTATAGGGATTGGGTCATGCAGGACCTTGCTGCATATTACAAGGACAACAACTTTTATTCTCAGAGAAATGGGAAAACCACTGCACAGTTCTTTTAAAAAGCACCATGATCTAACTTAATACTTTAATAGAATGGTCAGTCTGATTGTTGTGTGAAAAGTAAAGTGTAGGGGGACAAGATGAGTTAGGATCCTATTGCAATAATCTAAGCAAGAGATGATAGCCTTAGGACCAGGGGACTGGTTGTGATAAGTGTTCAAAATAGTATGTATTTTTAAGATAGTAGAGCCAATGGGATTTGCTGGGGGATTAGATGTGAAGTGTATGAGAAAGAAAGGGGTCAAAGATAATTCCGAAGATTTTCTGAGGAACTGGAAAATGGAATTCTCTTCACTGAGACCAAAAATAAAAAACCACAAGAGGAGCCACGTGGAGTGAGGATTGGAGGTGGTAAATCAAGAGTCTGATTATGGACACACCTATTAGACTTCCAAGTAGCTGAGATAGTAGTTGGATACACCAGATTGGTGTTCAGGAGAGAGGCCCAGAGTAGAGATATAAATTTAGGAGTTGTTACTATATGGTTGGTATTTGAAAGTATGTAACTGGATAATATCACTGAGGTAAGTGGAGATAATGAAGAAAAGATGTGAAGGGATTTGACCATGGGGAGCTCCAAAATTTAAAAAAGTGGGTAAGATAGAAGAAGCCAGCAAAAGAAAACTGAGAAAAAGTGGCTAGTGCAGTAGGAGGAAAAGCAGGATAATAACGTATCTTGGAAGCCAAATGAAGAAAGTGTTTCTAAAATGAGGGAATGATCAGCTCTGTCAAATGCTGCTGATAAGGTAAGATAAAAACTTAGAATTGCTCCGTTGATTTAGCAACATGGGTGCCATTGGTGGCCTCTAGAAGAGAAGCTTTGGTCATGTGGGTGGTGTAAGAGAAGGTTTAAAAATACAAATAGCACAGTCTTGTGGATAGCATCTGAAATAGGAAGTGATAAATTTACTAAAATTGGAGTTATTGTTACACTTGGATTGTTAACTGTGTTTCCATTTCTTTATACAAGTTTTTTTCATTGTCAATTAGCAAGAGATAAAAAAGTCATCTTCATCTCATATTGAATACTCGCAGTACATATTGGTTGAATAAGTAGGTATGATTTCACATTCTAACATTTCCTAGCAAGGGCTATCCTTCTTGAATCAACATACTAACAATATGACATGATTCAAGAACACAAATGGTCCCCTTAAACTAATAAATTACCTTTTAAGATCTCAATTGATGACTGTGCTAAATGTTGAAGCAAGATAATATTAATTCTAGTCCAGAATCCTAACTTTCACTTAAATAATGTTTGCAAGTTCCTAGTTAGTCAGTGAGGGAAAAAAATGTCATTTATGACAGATGGCACTACCATATGACATTTTAATCAAAGAACCAACTGTCCTTTAAAACTCAGTTTTCAAAATTGATCTATTTTTCAAAAAGCAGTAGCAGGAAGAATAATAGCCCAGGGAAATAATGCAGTCCAAATATACCAGGTTTAGGTAGAAAATGTCTTCATGTGACAGTTGCATGCTAGACGGAAATCAAACATTAAAGAAAAGCAGAAGAAAATATTATAAGAGATAATGTTCATAGTTCCACTCCAATAGGTTCTGTGAATAAAGAAACAATTGTGAATTCTGTTGAAGTTTTTCACGCCTCAAGCCATTATGAAGGGTGTACAATATTCTTTTTTCAAAAAATAGAATTAAATTAGATTTTTCAAAGCTTCACTAACCCCGCCTCATGTACAGATTTTTGATTATATATTTAAACACCTCTAAAATTTAAAGTAAACATTTTCACTTATTTAGACAAAGCACATCAGAATGAAATTTCACATGCAATACATTCACTAGAAACTCCGTAGAGTGTTTGAGGAGAGAAAATTCCAATGACTAAGATGAGAAGTACAATCAAGGTGATATGCCTTTATCCTCAGTGAAATGAAGTATGATAAATAAGGGTGAAAAATGACATTTATAAAGGTGTAAATCATTTGCTTTGATTTACCATCAACCAAATAATTAAAAATATGGGTGAAATCTAGCTGAACAGAAGTTTTATAACTAAGGATATAAAGAAGAAGTCATGTCGAGACAAATACGAGCTGGTCCCAAACCTCCAGGTGGTTGTTGAGAATCAGGAGGGATATCTCAGCCACAGGGGCTTCCCCCAGGGAAGTAAAGGACCAGGATCCCCAGCCCAGAGCACTGGTGCCAGGAAGAGGAGCCCCCACATCTGGCTGTGAAAAGCAGTGGAGATTCCGACCATCTGAGTGGAATGGAAAGCTGGAGGAAACCCAGGCATCCTCTTAAGGAGCCTGCTCACAGACTCACTGACAGGCACTCACCTTGGATTCCACTGGAGGGATGGTGACTCAGGTGGCGTAAGAGGCGTACGGGGGACAGACTGAGGTGTTTGGCCTCAGGACAAGGGCTGGAGGACAGTCACCATTTTTTTCTGAGGGGTAATCCTCCCATGCAGCCACCAGACAGGTGCCATCTTTTCTATGTTTATCCCTCCCCAACATGGTCAAATCTGAATCTGAATGGTCTGATGAGCACTGCTCCACCCTGCTAACTAACTGGGAACCTGCCCTACCCAATTCCCCCAACACAGGAGGCACTCTCTCCATCAGCAACCAGCCCCACCTGAATTGCAATCTTTCTTGGAAAACTATCAGAGCCCATGGATACCAGGTAGGCAGTGACTAGCTTCAGTGTGCTCTGAGACTTTTACTGAGTAGCCCCAGGCTCAGCACTGGCACCAAACCAGAATCTACATTAGTCTGGTGACCACAATTCCTCCCATCTAGTGACTCCCTGAGACCCTGCCTCACCCAACTTGCATACAGTGCTGAGCTTTATCAGTGGCTGAACTTTAAATGAGCTAGTAGGTGGCAGCAGGCCTTGGGGTATCCTGGCCTTTTGCAGAGCTACCCTAGGCCCAGTACTGGTGTCAGGCATCATTAATTCACAGCATGGACTCTCCCACATGCCTCCAGGTTTAGTACAGGCAGTGAACAACTGCAGATCGCCTTGTAGCTCCTATCAACTAGTCCTCAGCCGGTCACAGGCAGCAGGTGTCCTGGGTCTGCACTGAAACCTCTCCCAAGAGGCCACAGGACCAACATACTTGGAGGTTGACTTCAGACCACAGCGGAATACTGCCCAATTAGCCCCAAAAGTGGCACATCCAAAGGTCAGTCTTCACAAGTACTAGAGACCACTGGGGCCGATCCCACTTAGTGGGGTCAGCTTATTTCTGGAATCTAAAGAACAAAATAAACAAACAAAACAGAAATAAACTCATAGATACAGAAACATTTTGATGGTTGCCAGATGAGAGGGGGTTTGGTGGAGGGTGAAAAAGGGGAAGGAATTAAGAAGTACAAATTGGGGCCGGCCGAGTGGCGTGATGGTTAAGAACTAGCTTGGGACGCCAGTTCGGATCCCACATATGAGGGCCAGTGACACTGCCCTTTACAGCTAAGATGCTGAACAACAGCTCAACCTGGAGCTGGGCGGCCATGAGTAACTGGCGATGGCGTAGGCTGCAGCCCCTGCTGCAGTGGGTTGCCATGGGCTACCGTGTGTAGCCAGCAGCCAACATGAGCGGCCAGCAGCCGCAGTGAGCGGCCGTCCAGAAGCCAGGGACTGGTCTGCCTCACCCAGGAAGAGCGCAATGATAGTGCCAACTTGGGCCAGTGAAGCAACGTCCTCCACAACTAGACTGAAGAACAAAAGGACAACAACTTGTCTGTTCCCCTTACCCCAATTCCCCAATAAAAATAAATAAATAAGAAAAAGAGTTACAAATTGGTTGTTATGAAGTAGTTATGGGGATGTAGGATATAGCATAAGGAATATAGTCAATAATATTGTAATAACTATGTATGGTGTCAGATGAGTACTAGATTTGTTGGGGTGATAGATGGGAGGGGGTTACAGCAGGGGGGAAAAGGTAAAGAGATTAAGAAGTACAAATTGGTAGTTACAAAATAGTCATGGGATGTAAAGTAAAGCATAGGAAATATAGTCAATAATATGGTAATAACTATGTATAGTGCCAGATGGGTACCAGACTAACCAAGGGATCATTTCTTAAATTATATAAATGTCTAACTTCTATGCTGTACACCTGAAATTAATATAAAATAATATTGACTGTCCACTCTAATTGAAAAATTTTAAAACAGAGGGAAGGTGAAGGGGAATAAGAGGTTTAAATTTCTGAGTATGAAACAAGTCACAAGAATGTAATGTACAACATAGGTAATATAGTAAATAATATTGTGATAACATGTTATGGTGTCAGATGTCTGCTAGATTTATCATGGTGATCACTTCTTTATAAATATATATAAATGTTGAATAACTATGATGCATACCTGAAACTAATATAATATTGTATGTTAGCTATATTTTAATAAAAATCTTTAAAAAGATAAAATTAAAATATAGGTTACTGTTATGTAGACATAGAACATCCTTGAATCTTTGGAGGAAAATTGACATTAAAAATTACAAGATTTTTTTTGGAGAGATGAAAAAAATTATAATAAATTTAAACTATGTATATATTTTTTTTAAATAGGAGATAAACTATTTGGGGGGATTGTTTTAAATTGAGATATGATTAACATATAACATATTAACACTATATTAGTTTCAGGTGTACAACGTATTGATTTGATATATGAATGTATTGAAAAATGATCACCACAATAAGTCTAATAACATCCATCATGACACATAGTTACAATTTTTTTTCTTGTGATGAGAACTTTTAAGATCTACTCTCTTAGCAACTTTCAAATACACAATATAGTATTATATTATTAACTATAGTCACCATGCCTTATAATACAACCCAAGGCTTATTTATTTTATAACTAGAAGTTTATACTTTTTAACCACCTTCACCCATTTCACCTACCCTTCAAAGTGCTAACCTTCAACAACTACTAATCTGTTCTTTGTGTATCTATGCGGTTTATTTTTAACATTTCACACATAAATGAGATCATACCTTACTTGTCTTTCTTTGTGTGATTTACTTCACTTAGCATAATGCCCTCAAGTTCCATCCTTGTTGTTGCAAATGGCAGGATTTCCTTCTTTTATGGCTGAATAATATTCCATTGTATATATACCACATTTTCTTTATCCATTCATCCATTGATGGGCACTTAGATTTTTTTCCACATCTTGGCTATTGTAAATAACGCTGAAATGAAAGTGAAGGTGCAGATATCTTTTTGAGTTAGTGTTTTTGTTTCCTTTGGATATATACCTAGAAATGGAATTGCTGGATTATATGGTAGTTCTATTTTTAAATTTTTACTGTTTTCCATAGTGGCTATACCAATTTACATTCCCACGAACAGTGCAAACTAAACTATTGATATATTATTCTACTCAGTTTTTCAGCTAATATATCAGACAGGTATTATTATAAATGTCTCTCAAACAACTAATAACAATAATGTTAAATTTAACGCACACACATATACCCACTCTGAAAGTAATAAATGGCTTTTTTTTCTTTTTATCTATCTTCATTTCCATTTTTTCTACAATGAAGATTAA
Source organism: Hipposideros armiger (assembly GCF_001890085.2). Taxonomy (NCBI): domain Eukaryota; kingdom Metazoa; phylum Chordata; class Mammalia; order Chiroptera; family Hipposideridae; genus Hipposideros; species Hipposideros armiger. Next base: position 423,813 of record NW_017731708.1, read on the forward strand.
TTACTTGCATTGTTTTTAAGGATTAAGTGTGTTGAAATGTTCCTGCATAGAAGAGAAATGGTTGCTAGCCAAACTTAGGGTACTGGAACTGAAAAACTAATTAGAGTATTTCATGCAGTGTTCCCATGTTACAGACGAAAAGATTGAGATAGAGAAAGGTTATGTCAGCTTTGCTAATAGTCTGGATGCATCAATTATGCAATTCAATGTTTCTCAATCCTAGCTGATCTAAAGGATAATAAAAACATGCCTGACTGAACCCTAACTCAGACCAATTGAATTAGAATCAAGACTACTGTGGACCAGAGGTTCCTGGCTCTCCACACTGCCTCCAAAGACTCTAAGAAAAGTAAGGTGGGGATGAGACCATTACATCAAAAATAAAATCAACAGAAACTTTAATAAACATCTCTGTATAAATCTCCCTTTCCTAAACATATACTTGTCCATTGAATGTGTGATTCACCTCATTCCAAAACAGAGTTTGGCAACAAGGATGCTTGTATCTGTCTCTTATACTAAGGGTGAAATTGCTCCTTTGCATCCTTTAAATAAACTCACATTTCAGACTCTGCAAAGTATATTAAGAGTAACTAATATTTATTGAATGCTTACTAGGTACCAGATATTGCTCCACATGTTTTACTCATTTAATCACCTCAATCTTAAGATCGGTATCACCATTATCTCATTTTATGTGGAGACACTGAAGCTCAGAGAAGTTAGATAACTTCGCCTATAGTTACCAAGCAATTTAAGTGGGAAGCCCGGAGCTGATCTCAACTGAGCTCCAAAGTCTGTGCCCCTTGGCTGCAGATTACTGCATCATCAGGATGTTTACACTTCATCAAATCTGAGAAGTTAGCTTGAATTCTGATTTCTACATACTAAATCAACAGCTGGGTTCCAGAAGAAGAAGGAAAAAAGAGAACAGAAGGGAGAAACAGGACCGTGCAAATAGTACCTGAAGGAGAAACTAAGTTGTTTCAGTGGTTCCCCTGAGTAAAGTCTCTAAGCTTTAGGGTGCACTTCCGGGCATCTTTTAACTGATGAGCTGCCTTCTTACCTCGTGTGGTGCTTGGAAAAGCTGAGGTTGCCAGAAGGCGTCCTCTGCACAGGTGGAGTGTGGCTACATCTTCAACCATCTATTACTTGATTAAATTTTTATGTATTTAAAATAAAAGGGGAAGTGTGCCAGGGTCTACAAACAAGAATAACAAACCTAGGTTATTAGCTATCTAAGTCTTAGTTTCCTCTTCAGCAAAATGAGGTTGTCTGTTTCCTCCACAGGTATTTAGAGAGAATTATAATGCATGGTGTATATGAAACACCTGCTACAGACACAGCACTTGATATGTTATCTTTATTTTTCGTCACTATTATTACTACTGTAATAACAATTATAATTATTATTAACATAGTATCTAGCACTGAGTCATTTCCAAATAAATTTTAATTTCTATCCCTCTGAACTCTGGGAACAAGAAGTACCCTTTTGATATCAGCACATGGCACTCTATAGAGCCAAAGGTGAGCAAGGGCATTTCTAACCCTCCCCCCATTCCCTATAACTGCACTGGACTCATTCAGTGCAAGTTAAACTCATCTTTTCCAGAAATGTCAGCTCCCTAAAAGTTCTTGTAGTCTGAAAACATTTCATTCAAAGACTTAAAAACTCTTACACATCCTAATATCCCCTACAACATCATTACATTAGAATAAATTATAATGAAAGACTTTCTCAACTCACTCCTTCATTTATATAATCAAGAATATTTATTCAGCACCTAGTATGTGTCAGGAAGTGGGCCCGTTGCTTGAGATACAACCATGAATGAGAAAAAGTTCCCGTTCATAAGGAAGGTTTGATCTAAATGAAGATAAATATCATTTTAATATAATACAATTATTACAAGAGAATAATAGAGAAAGGCAAAGAATGCTGTAGCATCACAGAGGAAGGGCACAAAGCCTAGTAGAGGAAGCTCAGGAGAGGCTTTCCAGAGAAATGGGGATCCACACCAGGGCCTGAGGGGTAGGTAGGAGCTAGCAGGCAAAGTGGAGACAAAAGGGAGAATATTCCAAGCAGCAAGAACAGTATGTGCAGAGGTCCAGAAGCAAATGACAGCACAGGACCAGTTTATGGGCACGTAATCTGTCCACAGGGCCCCATGCTCAGAAGTCACCCACCCTCAGACTTGTTTAATATTCTGCTCTCACTATCTTCAAATTCTTAATAATTTTATCTTTGAACTTGTGTTTTATAAATTAATTCCAATAGGACAATTGAGAATGCGCCTGAGCAGGGGGGTTACTCACAACACACAATGGGTGTCCACCACCCTCTGCTGCTCCATCTACCTATAGCATTCATATGACAGCCCAGAATTCCAGTGGATCCATAATATGTGGAAGTTCAGAGAGACTAAAAGCAAATATAAAATAAACGTTATATCTTTGATTGAGTAGGGCCTCTGACAGCACCAAGAGGCTACACTTTCTGTTCCAGCCAGAACTTGCTTCAAACACAGAAAGGAGGCAATGGCATTCTAAGAAAAACCAGTGACCAAGGACCCCAGGATAACTTCTTCTGTTACTTCTCTGTATTGCTCAACCACTTAAACTGAAAATAGTGACTTAGAAAGAAAGGGGAAAAAAGGATAACTCACAGTTTTTTTTTTAATTTCAGTGCTTCCTTACTCATCAGCAAATGAAGGTAGAGAGTGTTGGTAGAAAGTGAGTGTTTCAGAAAGTGGAAGAAAAACAGTTGAGTTAAGTTTGTGGAGTGTTTCCTCTGTACTGAAGAGAATCAAATATATATGCATGAACAAACTATGAAATACAAATTGTGTAATTTCAGTGATTCGACATACAAGATAAATGCTCTTACATTTAAAAGCTGGCATTGCATAATATAAAGATGAATGATAAATTTCATGATAATTTAAATTTTTAATTTTTCTTTACTTGGAATGACACTAAGTAGCAAATAAAAATTGCTATGACAACTGGAGAGAGAGACTGAGGAAGTAAGAAAAAAGCTTTATATTTTTTTCCTGCTTTTTGAAAATAGGGGCCCCACACTTTCATTTTGTACAGTGGCCTGCAAATTATGTAGGTTGCCGTGTGAAGGCATAAAAAGCTTAGCTTGTGTGACATAAAAAGTTCAGAATTAGAGAACATACCATGTGTTATGTCTGTGGAAGGTGGGATGGTGGAGGGAGAGAATTGAGACAGAAAAGACCATCCAACAATCTGATTGTAAGGGAGTACAGGGGCTTTCTATATCAATGAGAAAATACCAACTTTCAGAATCAAATACAGTTGATTCTGTGTTTGAACAATGATTCTGTATCTTGAACAATGTGAGAGTTAAGGACACCAACCTTCTTGCAGTCAAAAATTCGAAAATCCGTGTATAACTTTTGATTCCCCACCCCACCCCCACCTCCCGCAAATTTAACTACAGTTGCCATTCAGTATCCCAGGAGAATTGGTTCCAGCACCCCCATGGATATTAAAATCCACAGATACTCAAGTCCCTTATATAAAATGGCATAGAACAATGCATAGAGTTGCCCTCTGCATTCATGGATCCCCAACTACAGATAAAAAATACTGTTTTGGACACCTGGTTAGTTGAATGTAATAATGTGAAACCCGGGAATAGGAGGGCCAACTATATATTTATTGAAAAAAATCTGCATATAAGTGAACCCACAGAGTTCAAACTTTGTGTTATTCAAGGGTCAACTGTAAATAGAGATAGAGACCACCATTCCTGCATTCTTTCTTTACTGGTGGCACCAAGTGCCTGGGATGTGATGATTTTGTCTTACGGTACTTTCTTGACTAGTGGCTGGGCTGGGAGTTGTAGATACTTCTGATGCTTCCCTTGGCCCTTCCCTGCATGATAGCTCTTAACCCATGGGCCAGTACCTAATTGGGGACCAGGTGGGGGAGGTTGCAAAGATTGGATAAGTAGAGTCTCAGACAGCAGTGCAATCCTGAGAAATCTCAGCCAGACTGATGGTAAGATGCTGCAGTAAAATTCTTCCTCAGAGCAATCCCATGTCGAACAATTCTAGTACCTACACTGCACTCAGTCATTAGCTGGGGACAACTCAGGAAAGGGGGTGGGAACATGGCATGGTGTGAACCCACCTTGGATCTAGAGGTGCGAGGGCAGGCACTGTCAATCAGATGTCAATTGAAGGACATCTGAGTAGAGCGCCTTCATGACAGGCACAGAGAAGAAACAGCATATGTGGTCTGAGAGCGATATAAAAGAATATTCATATTGCAGTGTTTCTAATAACCCCAAACTGGAAACAACAAGATGTCCATCAACAGTAAGATAAATAAATACATGGTGGTGCTTGCATAGGGTGGAACACTTTTCAGCAATGAATGGACTACATACAGCTACCATGTATTGACATGGACAAAGCTCACAAACAACGCTGGACCAAAAAAAGGAAGTCACAGAAGAATAAC
>NW_017731708.1:432529-435267 GCF_001890085.2 Hipposideros armiger
TGAACCTTTTGATGAGCATTCCTGTGTTTATCCAAAATGTCTTAGACACATTGTCCTGCGTTTCTCCTCTAGTGGATATTAGTGTCTGATGCTTCTGGAAAAGGTATAGGGAACTCAATAATGTACTTAAGAAAGTCACACAGGGGAGAATAGAGGGCCCTAGTGGATGACTTCAGTATGTTTAATACCTGGATCAGGAAATTAAATTCCTTCTGGGCCCCATTAACATCTATGTCTTTGAGTTAAAATAATCATCTAGGCCTTCTTTGATAATTTGATTAATGGAAGGATTACAGAATGTGACTAGACTGTTTTCTTTCTATCTTCTGAATAGAGAATGTTCAGACAATAAATATGTACTTGATTTTTTTTGGTGAAGAGCAAAGTTAAAGACTTAACATTTTCATTTATGCTGTGACATCATGGAGTTGTTTGTGGTGGTGATGATTTTTTATTACCTGTGTCCTAAGTGAAAGAACGTGCATTAATAAGAACCCCATAACCAGATTTTTTTTGCATTAAAATGTGAAGTGACATGACAAATGACTCCATCAGGAAATTCCTCTAATTTGGGTGAAGCCAAAACTCCAGGGACTAAAAGGCAATAATTATAGCTGTTTTCTGTTGCTGATGCTTAGCTCGAGATGTTTATTCAAGATAGTTAATGTAGAAGAAATGTAAACTATAGGATTTGCAAGCAATGCTTTAAAATTAAGAATGTTTTAAATTTTCAGTCTGGTAGTCATCAGTCCAGTAGTCATACTATCGGCTCTCTTATTATCTTTGCAAACAGTTGTTTGGGATACTATGCTGCTTTAGGCCCAGTCTAGAGATTATTTCACCCTGTTTTAATATCCCAAAAGTTTGAGAGTTTGAGGCTTAAGTCACACTACGCAGTTTCTCCAGGATGGGAACTCCAACTCCATTTTAAAATGGCCATATCTATTTATCTATCTAGCTAGCTAGCTAGCTAGCTAGCTAGCTCTATATATCTATATATATATATTTTTTTTTTTTAAGGAGGAGGAGGCCAAGAGTGTTGGAGAGGCAAAGCAATAGAGTTTGGTGAATAAACAGTTCAGTAATAACCAGAAAGAGACCCAATACAGTAGAGTAGGGGATGCACAAATCAGATTATAAAGAGGATTTTTGATAACTTTTTATTTTGAAATAATTTTAGACTTGCAGAAAAGTAGCTAAAATAGAACAGAGAGTTCCCATATACCCTTCAATCAGCTCCCCCAATGTACAATTATCAAAACCAAGAAATTAACATTTGTACAATATTATTAGCTAAAGTAGAGATTTTATTTGGATTTCATCAGTTTCACTAATGTTCTTTTTTCTGTTCTGGGATCCAATCCAAAAATCCCACTTTGCATTTAGTTGTTGTGTCTCCGTAGTGTCCTCCTACCTGTGACAACTCCTTATCTTTCCTTGTTTTTCATGACTTTGACATTTTTAAAAATTTTTAAAGATTTTTATTAAAAGATAGCTAACATACAATATTATATTAGTTTCAGATATACAGCATAGTTATTTAACATTTATATACCTAAAGAAGTGATCACTGTGATAAGTCTAGCAACCATATGACACCATGACATGCTATCACAATATTATTGCCTATATTCCCTATGCTGTACATTACATTCCCATGACTTCGGTATAACTACAAATTTGTGCTTCTTAATCCCTTCCCCTTTTTCACCCATCCCCAACTGCCTCCCATCTGGCAACCATCAAAATATTCTCTGTTATCTATGAGTTTGTTTCTGTTTGTTTGTTTATTTTGTTCTTAGATTTCAGATATAAGTGAAATCACATTGCATCTGTCTTTCTCTGTCTGACATCTCCACTCAGCACAACACCCTGCAGGTCCATCCATGCTGTCACAGATGGCAAGAACCCATTCCCTTCCCTGGCCGAGCAATATTCCATTTTATATATATGGACCACCTACTCTTTATCCATTCATCCATCATTGGACACCCAGATTGCCTCCACATCTTAGCCATTGTAAACAATGCTACAATGAACATATTCCCTCGAAGCAGTGTTTTGGGTTTCTTCAGATAAATACCCAGAAGCGAAATTACTGGGTACCTCATTATCTCTTGTTATAGCCTTAGTTTTAAAGTCTATTTTATCTAGTATAAGTATCGCTACCCCAGCTTTTTTTGTTTGTTTCCATTTTCATGAAATATCTTTTTCTATCCCTTTACTTTCAGTCTGTGTGTGTCTGTCAATCTGAAGTGAGTTTCTTATAGGCCACATATGTAAGCGTCTTGTTTTCTTATCCATTCAGTTACCCTATCTTTTGATTGGAGCATTTAATCCATTTATATTTAAAGTAATTGTTCATAGATATGTAGTTATTGCATTTTATTATTCATATTTTGTTTTTGTTTTTTAGCTGAGCCATCCTGCCACCTGTTGGCAGCTCAGCGGCAACTCAGCTCGGGCGGGGAATGGAACCACTATTGCTCAGAGCTCAAACTCTTGAGCAAGCTCTTAAGCAACTGGGCCACTTGGCCGGCTTATTCATATTTTGATCTTTCATTTTGTTTTTGTTTTTGTTTTCCATCTTACAGAAGTCCCTCTAAAATTCCTTATGATACTGGTTTGGTGGCGATTAACTCATTTAGCTTTTTCTTGTCTGGGAAGCTCTTTATCTGTCCTTTGATTTTAAATGATAGCCTTGCTGGGTAAAGTAGTCTCTTGGTTGTAGATCCTTG
>NW_017731708.1:435667-459265 GCF_001890085.2 Hipposideros armiger
AATAAATTTAAAACATTTAACTCACTGATGAGTCATTGGTACTTACTCCATTTATCATGTTGTCAAAAGGGAGACTGACATTCTCATCACAGTGTGACTTTGTCATATTCCAAGGAACAATTATGGATGTGCAGCCCCATCTTCCTTTAGTAATGAACTTAACTGTGCTAACAATACTAATGGTTTTGAGCTGAACTTTTGCAGACTTGTAATTCTATGTCTCTGCTCCCTTTGATCATGGATCACCTTTTGGAGATCCATAGCTTCAGAAAATGAAGCAATGAGGCAACGTGCGGTAGCGAAAGTGTGTGACTTTGAAGCCAGTCAGGTGTACGTTCAAATCCAGCTCCATCACTTCCAAGTCGGGCATATTGCTTAATCTCTCCATTCTTCTGTTTGATACCTTTAAAAAATGAGGATGATAATGCTGACTTTACATAAATGTCATGAACCTTCAAAATAATATCTGTCGAGGGCCTGGCTAAAGGTTTAGATATAAAAGACGATTCAAATATTTATTTGCTTAATTTCACAATAGCCAGCTAAACTCCTGAAACCAACCCACAAAATGTTGGTTAAGAGTTCTGGACAGAACTCTGGTGTGCTGCCACAGCACTTGTTGGCTCTGTCCTATTCAATGTGTTTATCTATAGCTTGAGACATGGATGAAACTTTTAGAGAAAACAAAACTACGCCAGGTGACTGAAATAATTCAGTGGGCCCCAACAACACTGGAACTAAAACCAACAAGGTAAAATTTGACGTGAATAAAAAGAAGGCCCCATGCTTGAGCTTTCTGACATTTGCACTTGACACTGGACTAGCAGAGAGTCTTGTCTAGAAGACCTACATGGGTCTTTTGATAGGAGCTAACTGTTTGTGAGAGCCCGATAACAGACACGAATTAGCTTATTTGACAAGATAGGCAGTGTCCTGAAGAAAGCAACAGAAAAGAATGATGTGGCAGGCCCCAGCTGCAATAAACAGAGAAGGCGGTTCCTCTTCACTAGAGTCCCATTACCCTTCTCAGAGACCCTCATGAAGCAATGGTAGGAATATGCAAACTTTGATCATATTGATAGCAATCGAATTTTTAAACTACTAAAATGTCTACTTCAGGAACAGCCCCAGGGAATAAGAACTACAAATCATCACAAAGACTTGGTGGTATTATTATTATTATTATTATTATTATTATTTTAATATATGGCAACAATAATATCATTAAACAGCACAAAATAACCAAAAGAACAAAAGCAAGAAGAAAGAAAAGGTCAGGATTACAGTCATGGTGATTGCAATGACTTGGTCATATTTCCGCTTTTAAAGCATTAGCTTCTCTAATTCATTTGAAAGAAAACTAATCGATTGCCTCTGATATTTTCCTCCATCTCCAAATTTGTTTTTTTCCAGTTTTTGGCTACACATTGCCACTGGGTGGCGCTCAAAGTCCACAGAAGCTTTTTGGAACTACAGAAAGCAAGTAAATAAAAAGCAGGCAGCCCCCGACTGGTTTTCAGACACACGCACAAAACATTGAAAATATTTCCTCTCTTGTAGTGATGTATAAAGAAGCACAAATATCGAAAGAAAGGAAGTGGCCATCTTTAAAAAGAAAAAAAAAAAAAGCATCTCTGCAACTGAAAAAAAAAAAAACAGCCAGCTAGGGAAGAGGTTGCTGAAGCAGTTTCAGAGATCAATAATGTGCAATCTCCTTTAGCTGAGGGTGTAATTGGCGGCTTACGATAATGACAGAATTGAGGTCGTTGCCCAGAGGTTTGTTGGTTTTTTCAATCAGCTTTTTCTCAGTTGCACAGAGGCACCTGCCTCATCTGCAGCTATATTTTGCATGTGTACATTGTGCGGATGTGTGAATCTTATGACACGTTAAACACATTTCTGCAAAGAAGACCAGGGGCTGCCCTTGAGGTCCAGATGGTCTGTCTGGCTCCAGAACTATCCCCTTGGGAAAATCAAATACAAAATGCCTCTCAGGCAACCAATTATTGCACTGTTTTAGATAAGGAAACTTGCACTTTCCAACCCTTTGTCAAACTCCTGAAAGGAAGGGCTGCAAACCAGAAGAGAAAAGAATAATGAGCTTTTCATTACCTATAGAGCATGTGCTGAAAGGTCCTTTGACAAAGAGAAGATGGAAATCGGGTGTGTCTTCACTGGCTCTAGCATTTTCTTTTGTAACTATGCTAACATTTTTTTTCAATTTCCAGGATCCTTTTCATGTGCTGGTTTACCTAATACACGTTTAATAAAATATAGTTAGGTAATAACAAAATAGCTGGTGGTTCTAGGTAATAAAAAAAAATAGCTGACACTGAATGAGTTTTTATTACATGCCAGGTGCTGAGCAATTTTACCTCCTCACTCCCTTTAATACTCACAACAACCCTATGAGGAAAGAATTATTATCACCTCCACTTTGCAAGTACAGAAATGAAGTCTCGGCAGGGTTAATTAACTTGTGCGAGGATACACAACCAGAAAATGGCAGTGCCTGGCTCAGCATCACTGCGTCAAAGCACATGCTCTTCCTTTTCTATAAGCACGTTTCACTGAGATTTCAGGGTGTCCTAGTTAAAGAACTCAGCCTGAGGGAACGTGCCCTGATTATGAGCTACCCTGCGGGCCCCGCCCATCAGCGCCTAGGTCCCACAGAGCAGCATTGTGATCTGAGGATGCAGGAAGGGCACATTCTGGCTTCCCAAAGGGGTGTTTCACCCAAAATAAACTCAGCTTCCCCTCTGCACCCATTGGAGAGGCTCATCTGACACTAGATTTTGCCGACCTCCATTTCCATCCCAGGACGGTCACTGGAGAGCACCCCAAGTCTAGTAAGACCTTGGGCAGGTTACTTAATCTCATTTGTGATTTTAAACCTTTGAAACAAAAATAATACCTACCTCATAGGTTGCTCTGAGAATTAAGTAAGTTCATGTATATAATGCTTCTAACACACTGCAGGAACTAATAAATGTTGACTATTACCATTATCATTGAGCAAGCGTCTCCAGATTTACACCCTCTTTTCTAATTACAGCGTCTTTACCTGCCTCCTCTCTCCACACATGACCACTACTCTACCATAAAAGCATCTTCACTTCCAGGTCCTAACCTTTCCAAAGACTCTTGCAAGTGGCTAACAGACTAGAGTCACTAAAATACTACCAGGTTTATGACACTGTCTGCATTTTTTTTTTAAATCGTGACTCTCCATTATCTAGAAACTAAAGTTCTATATCCTTAGTCCAAAATCTAATGCTTTTCCACAGTCTGCTCCCAACCTAACTCTCCAAGCTTTTCTACTCTATTCTTGCTTTATTCCAGTCATGTCTCATGACCATACTATGCCTTTGCATGCACCATTTCCTATGCCTTTATGTCCACCTCCATCTGTCAAAAGTCGACATCACCTAAGACATAGGTTAAATTCTACTTTCCGGTGGCCTAAAGTAATTTTTTTAGTAGGAATTCAGGTTTTTGGGGGGAGCCGGGGGGCTGGTATCATTGTTGTTGCTTTAGCCACTTATATATTTCTCTGCACTTATTCACTTGTTTTATTGTTATTCTGCTTGTGTTTTAATGGCTTTTTCCTCAGGCAGATTATAAGTTGATTGAGGGCCGGGACTGTTGAAACTGTATATATTAATTTCTGTGGCTAAAGGTCCTGAGATGGTGTACAAGAGGCTCTGAATGAATTTTTCACCAAAACAAAGCTGGAGGGAACTCCTACTCCAGGCTAACAGGAGTCTGCCTTTGTGGTCCTGAGAGCCTGAAATTTTAAGTGGAAGCTTCTAAAGAGGTACGTGAGAGGTGCTCGATCCTTCTGAATTTACTGAGGTAGTAAACTAAGGTTGGAATCGCCAAAGGGAAAAAATAGCAGCCTTACAGACACCAAGCAGCAAACAGATCAATTTTTTTCTGCAGGCTCTAGCCAACAAAATACTGGCACCCTCTAAGGATGTAATGGAAACCGCTAGTACCAAACAATATTAGGAATAATCAAGAAAAAACATACAATATATTTTTAAATGGTTTTAATATTCTTGAATAAGGAGCTATTTGCTAATTAAGTATCAGTCCTCTGGCTAAAATGTTTGCAAAAATAAAATGTGTGCTTGCTTTAATTTACATGCCCCTCCCCCCCCCCTCCGAGGTTTGATTTTGACCTTCCAAACAATGGCCACTCTGAAGCAATTATAGCAAAGGAGCCCATGTCCTGGGGTAGTTTTTTGATACCCCCCTCCTAAATCTGAACTAGCCAAATCTGGGTAGGCAAGGCTGCAGTGGCCAATCCCAAAATCTCACAGGCTCAATAGGACAAAGATTAATTTTTCAATCATGCTACATGTGCACTACAGGTGGGGAGCCCTATTACTCATAGTCACTCAGGGACCCAGACTCATGGAGGCTCCATCATCTGGCACATCATCCTGGAACAGAGAATTCATACCAACCCAGAAATGACAAGTCACTTCCACTGACCGCTCATTGGCCAGAAGTGGTCACGTGGCTCTACATACAGTAAGGGAGCCATGTACATGAACCTTTTGATGAGCATTCCTGTGTTTATCCAAAATGTCTTAGACACATTGTCCTGCGTTTCTCCTCTAGTGGATATTAGTGTCTGATGCTTCTGGAAAAGGTATAGGGAACTCAATAATGTACTTAAGAAAGTCACTTGGCCGGCTTATTCATATTTTGATCTTTCATTTTGTTTTTGTTTTTGTTTTCCATCTTAAAGAAGTCCCTCTAAAATTCCTTATGATACTGGTTTGGTGGCGATTAACTCATTTAGCTTTTTCTTGTCTGGGAAGCTCTTTATCTGTCCTTTGATTTTAAATGATAGCCTTGCTGGGTAAAGTAGTCTCTTGGTTGTAGATCCTTGCTTTTCATCGCTTGGAATATTTCCTGAAAACCCCTTCTGACCTACAAAGTTCCTGTTGAGAAATCAACTGACAGCCTTATGGGAGCTCTCTTGTAGGTAACTAACTGCTTATCTCTTGCTGCTTTTAGGATTCTCTTTGTCTTTAACCTTTGCTACTTTAATTATGATGTGTTGTGGTGTGAGCCTCTTTGGATTCATCTTGTTTGGAATTCTCTGCACTTCCTGGGCTTGTGTGTCTATTTCCTTTAACAGGTTAGGGAAGTTTTGTCATTATTTCTTCAAATAGGTTTTTAACTCCTTGCTCTCTCTCTTCTCCTTCTGGTCCCCCTATGATGTGAATGTTGGTATGCTTGATGTTGTCCCAGAGGCTCCTTAAACTATTCATTTTTTTTGGATTCTTTTTGCTTTGTGCTCTTTTAATTGGATGTTTTCTGCTACCTTATCTTCTAAATCACTGATTTGATCCTCCACTTCATGTAATCTACTGTTGATTCCCTCTAATTATTCATTTCAGTTATTGTATTCTTTATTTCTAACTGGTTCTTTTTTATGTTTTCTATCTCCACTTTTATGATTCATATCTATTTGTTGAAGTTTTTCCTGAGATCAGTGAACATCCTTATAACCAGTGTCTTGAACTCTTTTAAAAGAAAACTGGCCGCTTATTTCAGAGATTATGCCTCAATTCGGGTTTGTCTGATGCTTTCCCATATTTAATCTCAGTATGCATTTTTTGTCCTCAGCACATCATTTTGGGAGTCTTATGATGTTGATAGCACCTTATTAATTGATCACTTGTTTAAGGTGGTGCCTGTCAGATTTCTCCACTTTAAAGTTATGTTTTCCTTTTGTATTAAGTAAGTATCTTGGAGAAGATACTTTTTGACTCTTCAGATATCCTGTTTCTTCTCATATTTCTACCCACTTTTAATTTTAGCATTCAACAGTGGACCTGCCTGTAACAATTACTACTGTGGTGGTGATTTTTCTCATTTCTTCCACATTTATCAATTGGAAATCTTCTATAAGGAAGAGCTGTCTCTTATCTTCAGTTACATATACAGTTAAGTATATAGGCATGATTTAATGGATATTTATCTTATGGGTTATAATCCATTATTATTGTTATTTATTTTGTTGCTCAAATTGTTCTAACTTTGGTCACTGGGAGCTCTTTTAGGTTGGTTTCTGTGCTTTTCAAAATGCCTCTCTCAGGGTGAGCTCCTAATTTAGAGATTTCATTTCAGCTTTTAAAATAAAACTAACCTATGGAAAGATTATATTGTAATGCTCTACTCTGATAAAAACTCTCCACCTATTTCCTTCTCAATCCTTGAAACAGATTAATTGGGAGCCCCAGATAGTGTCAAAGTCTGCTGTAAGGTGGACAGTATGCTTTCAAATTGTCTACTGTGGTCTTACAAGTGAGTATGAGGGCAGGTGTGAGAGGAAGCAATGGGGCCAGCTGGGGCTAAAGTAGGCCTGTCTGGGGAGCTAGGAGAGTTTCAGAGATTTTAATATTTCTGGTGTGGGATAAGCATCAGCCTTCAGGAAGCTCTCCCCCCACCTCCAACTTGTACCGCAAAGTACTGCTTCTTCCCATTGTTGTGTTGCAATTGGTCATGTTAAAAGGTAAAAGTATATTATTTCTATTCTAAATTATAATCAAATATTTACTTGAGGTCATGATATCTGGAATAAAAGAGACTAAAAATGTCAAAGGTCTGGCTATTGCCCATAAGAAAACTGTGGAATTGATAACTGAATTTGTTCAGAAACATGGGTAGAATTCTTTGAAAAGGAAGTTCATGAAGTGCCCAGTGAAATACTTTCCCAACTTCCCTCTTTCTCAAACACCCCTTTACCTTCTTTTCTTCCTTTCCTTCATGCCCCTGAAGGAATAGTGAGGGCCTATTAGGGCAGCAAAGGAGTCCAGCTGCAAACCCCCTCATATAAATCACCAGCAAACATTGCATAGACAGGTGGAGGAAAATTATTTCTTTCAAAGGTCAACAGTCACTGGTAATCTCCCAATTTTCCTCTACTGTAAATAAGGTGCAGAACCCTCTGAAACCTTAATAGCAAATTATTTTCACCATCCTATCCAAATTCAGCTCATGAGTAAATGAGCCTACTGATATGAAAAAAATATTGAGTGGCCCTTCTCCCAACCACAGGAGAGAACATACACTTGGCAGAATGAACTATGAAAGAACTTATAAATATTTATAAATATTTTATATTCACTAATGTAAAACAATAAAGACAACAAACCAAACGAACACAGTGTTAATGGCATTTCACACATCTCAAATTAGTAATAACAGGTTACTATATAATTAATTTTATTTTTCCCTCCTTAGCTTGTTAAACATATTTCAAGATCTTCCTTTTCTCAATGTTCTCTAGATGCTTTTGTGCATGTTTTGTTTTGTTGTAGATGGCAACCAGTCTTTTTTTTTTTTAATCTAATCTCTCTATCCCACTGTTTCCCAACCTTTCATGTCATGGCATACAGAAAAAAAATGGGGTTCACTGGAGGGTTTTCAGGAATGTCCATATGGGACTCATATTTATAAGAAAATTATAAATTATCAAATTTGTGTAAAACTTCCAAAGAAAATATTTTCAGATATTTCAATAAGGAATTTGAATGTTTTGTCAGGTTTTATTATTGAAATGGCAACATCAAATTCATTATCAAGACTTCAATGACAGTCTCTTCAAATTCTACCAGCAAAAAAAAAATTTTGTGCATGTAGGCAATAAAGAAATTTTTTAAACAATTATTTCACAACCATTCAAACTTTATAATACTTTAAATTATATGTAAAGGATCTAATGGCTTTCATCTTATTTCACCAACGAATGTCATGTTGAAATTCATGTAATAATGTGAATGGATTTCGAGCTTCAACTTTAACTTATCAAATATTTCTAAATAATGTTGAAGTTATAATCTGCCGAATGCCCATGCATTAAAGCTGTCACTCTGCAAGTAGTGGGATGCCACTAAAAGGACATATCATAGGCTAATGAACAGAAGGATCCCATCAATATGAAGGCAAATATGCTTAGTCACATACACCCATCCTGACAGGCATCCTTGGAAAAACACACACAGTCCACAGCCTCATCCACGAATGCTTCCAAAAGCTCCATACACCACTTGTTCACTAGGGGCAGCAGTGTCTCTGCAGCTGATGAATGGGTGGTTGGCAGTGGGGTAGAGCGTCTCTTTGGCCATGCTCAGCTTCATAGTACTGTGGTGAGCACTTGTGTTTTCAACTTCAAGAACCATGGGACACACCTCAGAGCCCACTCTGCCCATGCAGCTGGTCCTGATGTTATAACTCTCTTCTACGTCAGAGAGTGGTACCAGAGTCACACAGTCACTAGAATAACCATAATGTGATTTAGATAGTTAATAAATTCTCTCCCTAATACCCAAGGTTAACGCTTTAGTTCCTCCCACCATAACTTCAGCTCAAGTATCTGCCAACAAACCCTTATACATATATGCATCCTATTTCTTGCGTCTTCTCAAAGCTGCAGTGCATTTCTAAGTCAAGCCCAGGTTTCCTTTTTTCCTCTTCCTTTATCCCTCCAAAGCTGTCTTGGGCAAACCATGACTTCTGCTTGGCCTCGCAGTTCCTCTCCATTTCCCAGGCTTACCCCTAATGCTGGCTTTTTCTGATTCTCCCCCACGTGAATGGCAATTGAGAAAAAGGTATATAGAAGGGAAATTGCACATGCTGAAATTCTACTTACCATCAACTTAGTTGAGAATCAATTACTGTTCACAATTTACAACCGAATAAGTGACTATAATTCAAACACACTTTGTAATCAAGAACATTTGGAGAAAATTGATACAGTTTTTCTGTGCTTTCTACTTTCCTATCTTACTTTCTGCAAATATTCCATTAATGGAAATGGCTTTAAAACAACAGAATGTCTTTGTGGGAAACATTCTTACAAATTTTTAATTATGTGCCAAGCTTTTGGCTGCTTCTTAAGAGACTCTGCTCTGACCCCCATTTCCTTCATTCTCTTCCCAAAGCCTCAGCTTTCAAGTCCTTCAGACTAGTGAGCCCTGGAAATCAGCTTTAATAGGAAAGTACTTTTCAGAGCATGTGCTTTTCCGGGGTTCAGAAGGGGAATTCATTAAAAAACATCCAACAGTTATTTTCTTTTTATGTCTCCCATTTTGAAGTTCGGTGCAATAATTAACTTCTCTCTTAGCTGCAAGGAAACTCAGACCCAGCTTCAGTTCTTTGTGAAAACAGCATTTAATATTTACAATTCCATGTGCCATCCCGTTTTGAATAGGAGAATATGGAAATCTTACTTGGTTTTCAGAACAGAGAAATCTCTTTGTGTTTCTCCTAATTAAGTTTTTTTAAAAAAGTGTCTGAAGGAGGTGCTGAATGAAGCAGGGGGAGCCGTACAGGTGAAGCTGGAGTCCGAACTGCCAGACAAAACATCAGTGGGCAATTCACAGTTCAGACTTCATTTAGTTTAAGATGATGGTTTCTCACCCTGGGCTAATCTCCAAGAGAGCTCTCCTACTCAGTATTGGGAGAAATAGGTTCTTTGTAGGCAAATCGAAAACTTCATACCTTGCGAAGAAATTGGAATTTGAAAGAAGCAGCACAAAACCGGAGAGAGGGGAGGTCCTGGGTTCCATACGGTCTCAGTCCCTGTACGACCAAAGCTTTGTGTTCTCCCTTTTATTCAACGGTCAGATGGAGCTGGTGCCACCTGCCCTGACTTACAGTCCACACGGGGCTGAGTGAGATTCATGACACATTAGGCACAGAAAGTTCTGAGAAAGTAAAATTGCTGCACGAATATCAGGTGCTTTGATGTCAGTTGATTTTTTTTTTCAAGTAAGCGGACTTCTCTGGGATTTTTAAGGTCTGTGGTCCTAACCAACTTCTTCATGTCAGCTTCATGGTCATTTATGCCTGGATTCTTTAGTTTCACCTTCCTGTTGGAGCAGATTATGGGCAGCTTTTCTAGTTTCCTCCTAGATGGTGAAAGCCACACAAAACTGTTTGGCTTAATATTTTCCCCAGAGGCCTCCTAGCAGTATAAGGATAATTAGGACATCAACATTTGGAATCTTAGATGTCAACGAACATTCTCGCCTATTTAAGACATTATCTCTGCAAATTGCATCAATGGTAATATTAGGATGATGAGATTATGGACAGGTCTTCCATGTAAGACTGCACAGTGTGTGTACTGCACAAATTGCCCAACCAAGAGGCAAGGACTGACTGATATCCACTTTACTGTATCATTTAATTATAAAGCCATTTACTGCAGGTGCTCTGCCTGCCCAGAGACGGCATCTTTTCCCATTCGTACAAAGGAGCCACATAGGCTAGAGGTCTTGACTATAGGTAATTACTTAGATTCTGACAATGGGGGGCAGAAGGGGGAGTGAGGGGGGTCATGGCTTTTTTTTCCTGCTTTAATCCAGTTCAGCCACCTCTGAAGCTACAGACCAGACTCCTCCAGCAGCCAGCCCCTCTCACCCCTCCACCTTCCCTCTCACATATGTTTCCTCCCCCTACTGTTTATACCCTCCTCACGCTTCTCTCTCTTTCTTTCCCTCCATCTCTCCCTCTCATTTTTCTTTGTTTCCCTTTCCTCTCACTCCCAAGACAGGCTGATGCACAGGAGCCATTCCTGGTGCTTAGAACCTCAACTTAGCAGATACCAAGCTGAATTCGTCATCTCTCCTGCCGCGCAAACCTTTTCCATTTCCCAGTTATTGGCATTCATCCACCAGACACCCCCAAACCAGGAGTCACATCCACAGTCATCACTTTATTTCCTCCTAATTCCTCACAAATCTGTCCCTTCCTCTTCCCTTTACCCTCACTCTCAGTAGACCATCACCATGTCTTGCCAAGACAATTGTAAAGGCCCCAATTCCTGATCCTATGTCTCACACCTTCTCCAATCAGCCTCTACTTGCTGCCACAATTATTTTTCTAAACTGCAAAGCTGAAAATATTATTCCTTTAATAGAACTTCTCAAACTCCTCTACTCAAGTCCTCTTAATGTAAGAAGAGTGAACGAGACCCCAGGAGGTTTGGAAGGGGTCAAAAGAGCAGGATCCAGAAGGCCCCACTTACAACAAGAAGTTTCTTAAGTCACAATTTTTAATCCCATTTTTGCAATTTTGCATTCTATTTTATAATACATCAGGTTTTGTTTTGAAACTAAAATAACATTTCTCCAAATCCTCCAGCAAAATTGATCCTGCAGTCAGGTGCGTGTTTAGGCAGGTGCGTCTTTATCCTGTGACTTCAGAAACCCTCAGCCCCTCTAGTTTGAGAAGCTAGAGTCTTAGCTAAAATGCACCTTTTTTTTGCATGTTATCCAAGGACCTTCTGAACAGGTGTCTATTTGTCTCTGCAGCTCCAGCCTCCCAACCAGTTACCTGCAGTCCAGTCATACTGGACTTCTTGCCATTCTGTGACTATCACACTGCTTGCTTCTCATGTCAGGACATTTACCTATGCTGTTTCCTCAAACTAGACTGAACCCCTCCCCCATCTATCTACTTATCTTCTAGACCCAACTCAAGTAACACCTGCCTGATAAAGCTCTGTGTGAGGAACCCTATCAGACCGAGTTAACCATCCCTCCTTTTATGCCACCAAAGTCCATAGCGCTCCCCTAGCAGATAGATATCTCACTAGATTGTAATTGTTTGTTTATTGTCGCTCTTTCCTACTGGACTGTGCATTGCTTCAGGGCAGGGCCTGTGTCTTATTCATGTTGGCCTTCCCAGCACCATGTCTGATGCATGGTCAGACGGGAGGTAAATATGACCAAGACATTTCACCTTGGTCATCAATCAGGGTTGATTTGGCTGATCTCAGTGACCATGGGGCTGTCCCTTTCCTCTCTCATTACTCTTTCCATCCCCTCTGTCAAATGGGATGAACCCAGATGGACAGGGCACTCCAGTCAAGGGTGTGCCTGTAGCTGTCCTCTCCTGCTGAATCACCCAAACAAGCTCTCAAGACCTGACACATAGTAGATTCTCAAGAAATATCTGGTAAATATTTGAATGAACCAATGTAGCACCATTATTCTCTCAAATTAAACTGCATTATATTTTCTCAGTCTTATCTTCCAGAGAATCCTGCTATCTGAATCCCTGTGATCTAAGAATGTGCCAGCACTTACTAGACATTAAATAAATGTATAATAAATAAATGACCAGGTAAAGTAATGTGTTCATGTGTGTTCCAGTGTTTCTTAAAAAGTATATGCACTCATTTTAATTTTTTATCCTGACACCTGGTATGTTTACTAATCTTTAAGGTATTGGCTTTTCATTCAGAAATGAAATCTTGACAAATTGGCGATGATGGAAATTTTTTTGAAATCCTCACCTGTGACCAGTATGATTTTTTTTTGTCCTAATTTCAGGCTCCTTTAGGAGTAGAACTTTTGGGTGTCTTTGATCTCTACTACAGCTAATATAATTTAATGGTTAAAATCCATGATCCTCAAAGTAAGAAAAATCTCTGTTTTTAAGTAAAAATGCTCAATAAATGTGACTTTGAAGCATGGCCGCTTTTAAGCATTTAGATAGAACTAAGTGAAAGCGTTTGGTACTCTACCTACAGTGGGAGCTCAGTGAATACTTTGCTCATTGGTTTCATGCCCATTTAGACCTGAACATGGAATGTAATAGCTGATGCCTCTGGAATTATGGAGGAATGCCCACTTTTACTGAGAACAGCGATATCCTCTTCTGAACCACCATTCGGTAACAATCTGGCTGCCAGGGACTAATGAGATGCACTTTTGTTTTTTTTGTTTTTTTGGTAGGCATAGCAGTGTTCTCCAATTTTTTTTTTNAAAATTGCTTTTCTTTCCCTCTCTTCCATTAAGGCATTTCACTCTCCTTTATCCTATTACTTGTATCTTCCTTCTATTTGTCTTTTTTTTAATCCATTTTTGTTTTCTATCTGGATGATTAAGTAGAAATGATGTTTCTTGTGTGCCATTATTAAATTATTTTCATTTGGTTTATGATTTAGTAATGGGCTTTATTTTTATTTCATATGTTTCTATATAATAATTAGGAATATTAGGGGATTCATATGAACCTTTTTATAGCACTTTTTTTTTTAAAGATTTTATTGGGAAATTTGGGGAGGAGAACAGTGTTGGAGAATTGGGAAGGGGACCAGCCAAGTTGCTGTTCTTCAGTTTTCGTTGTGGAGGGTGCCAGTCTCCATCTGGCTTCCGGTCGGCAGCTCATGGCCTCTACGCTCAAGGAGCTGTGTTCAATCTTAGTTGCGGGTGGGCATAGCCACCATCCCATGTGGGAGTCGAACAGGGCAGCCTTGTTGTTAAGAGCGCACGCTCTATCCACTGAGCCATCTGGGCTGCAGCTCAGCTCAAAGTGCCAAGTTCAGTCTTAGTTGTGGGTGGGCGTAGCTCACCATAGAACAGGCAATCTTGTTACACCAGCTGAGCCATCCTGCCACCTGTTGGCAGCTCAGCAACAGCTCAGCTTGGGCGCAGTGTCACTGGCCCATGTGGGAATCCAACCAGCGGCCTGTTGCTCAGAACTTGCACTCTTAAGCCAACTCTTAACCAACTGAGCTGCTCGGCCGGTCCTTTATAGCACTTTTAAAGTTTATAGTGTTTTTGTATTTTTTTAATGAACATGATGTGCAAAATAACTAAATTACACAAAAGTTGTCAAAGCAGCCTCTTCCACATGTGACCTCTCCCCCTCCAGAGACCCCCAATTTCCCTATTTTGGGGGTAATGTTTCTACTTTTTATATATGTTTCCTCACATATCCTATGTATACGAGTATGTAAGTAAATTATACATAACTCCCCACCCTCATCCAAATTCACCTTAAAATGATGAACAGAATACAAAAATTGAAGGAAACTGCATTTGTGCTCATAGTTCAGAGAAAGCTCTCTCTGTTAATGTAGTATAAATTATACTTCTCTCTACTTTCTAAAATGGCATATATTACTTTTAATTATAATTGAGGAACTTAATTTTTAGTTAATTGGGGAAATACAATTTTTAATTATAATTGAGTAAAGTACTATTACCAAAAAAGTTTTTAAGTCTCAGTACGTTATATGGCTGCTTTCATGTATTTTTAACAGTTTCATCTCATAACTAACACCTCTATTTTCCCTCATCATGAATAACCGGTAGAGCTGGTGGGCGAGAGATCCAAAATGCCCCTCATTCGTTTACAGTTACCTCCCGGATGTTAAAATTTGGACTGCCCATTACCAAGAAGGTAGATTGGCTGAAGACAGTGGGATGACAGGGCAAATAGTCACACAGAGGCTGTGTCAGGAACATATTTGCATAGCAATATGACACATTGGTACACACAGGCTGTGCTAACTGCATGAATTTTTCCTAACAAGTTTTGTCATTCACGCACTGAATTTTAAAAAATAACCACCTTTGTAAATGTTTTATATGCTTACTTGATTTGTTTTATCAAACATAATTTGATTTTTCTAATCACAAAGTATGATTATCACAAACATTATGCTGTAATCAGAAGAACAGCTGAAGTATGTAAAATCTGTGCTTTTTAAAGTAGCTTTTTCTTCAGTAATTTCAATGATACATTACATGATTTAAAATTTTTAAGCAATACAAGAGCATATACAATGAAAAATAAGTCTTCCTCCTACCCCAAAATCTTTACTCCAATTCCCAAAGGTATCCATCTTAAACAATTTCTTAATATTTCCAGAAATTTTCTGTAAATATATATACACACATTTTCTGGGGTTTTGCTACATATAAATAGAAACATAATATACATGTTAGTGCCCTGCCCTGTTGTTCTTTTTAAACCTAACAATGTATATTGTTAGTTTTTTCCATATCCAAATATGCAGATCCAAACAGACTGTTTAAATAGTACAAAGTATTATGGACCATTAATTATTTAACCAGTCCTCTATTAATGATCATTTGCATCATTTCCAGTTTTTTTACTATTATAAACAATGCTATAATTATCATCCTTGTTCTGGTTACATGTATAATTATGGTTCTAGGGTACATTTTTAGAAGTGGAAATGCTAGATCAAAGAATGTATTTTACACTTGTATAAAGACTGCTTGAGTGCTCTTCTCCACCCCTCCTCAAAACTGATGCTATGAAATACATTAATTTTTGTGAAATAGATGAAAAATAGTATCTTATTTTTATTTTCATTTACATAATTTTGAGCAGGGTTAAACATCATTTCATAAATAGTCACTTATAGGCTATTTTTCTGTGAAATGCCTGAACAAAAATCTTTCTCACATTGTTAACTTTATCTTTAGTTTTAAGCTTGATTTTTGATTCTTCTGTATTTTTACCATAAATAGTTTTTATATAGTCAAATATGTCTCTTTAAGTTTTAGACTTGTTAGTTTTATGCAATGCCAAGATACTAAAAAAAGTATGCATATTTTATTCTAGAATATATACAGCTTTATTTTTTTTTCAGTTTAGATCTTTAATTCATGTGTAATTTATTTGGGGTGAGGAGTGAAGTAGAAATCCAGCTTCTTTTTAAATCTAAATGGCAAGCCAGTTATTATAGCACCGTGTAGAGAAAAATCAATCCTTGTTTCTTCACTAATTTGAAATGCTACTAAATTCACGAATATTTTGGGGTCTAGTTTTGGGTTCTCTATTATGATTCATATTAATAAATGTGTTCAGTAAGTGATAATAAATGTTTTATATTTGTTAAGATCATTAAGTATTAGATTTACTTATTTAGTGCCTATCTACCAAGTATGTCAACCAAAGTACATTACCAAAGAGAAATGANCGGCCAGCCCTCTGACATCTTTTTTTTAAGAGCAACATTATGTGTCAGTTTAAACATAACTTCCCCATGTAATTTTTTATTTTACATATTTATTTGACTTCATTTTCTTCAAAACAACCTTAAGAAAGCCACTTCATTTGGATAAAGAGGCATTTTATAAATGATTAAGTTATGAAAACTAGTGTCTGATAGAGTAGGGAACAGGGGGAGAAGTCTTTCACATACATTCCCTGTTTGATATTCGTTACACTTCTATGAGAAAAAGCATTATTATGACACCTATTTCATAGACTAGAAAACTACATTTGAGAGAAGTAAAAGGATTTGCCAAAGGCACCTGGAAAGTAATCTGACCTAAGATAGTACCCTTCCACCTATGCTACCCCTATAGTGTAGAAGAACACAGTTAATCCATTTCCTTCTTTAGTACATTGATATTCACACATGTATCATGCATGTCTTTTCTCATTCGATTCCTAATATTGCCTTGATTTCACTCCCAGTCCAACCTGAGCCTCTCTCTTGTACTCTCTCTCTCTCTCCCTTCCCCGTTTCTCTTCTTCCCTCCCCCCCCCACCCCAATCTCTCTCTCTCTCTCCACCCTTTCTCTATCCTGTGTATTAAGGATGCTAGAGCATTTCTATAATATTATCTGACTCTGATAAACCAAAGATTACTGATTATTTTGTGCAACATTACAATGGGTAATGCTGAAATGTTACACACCAAAACCAGAATTTGCAAGGATCATAAATTGATGGAAAACTACTCTAGGAGTCATAATCTATAAAAATGAGACTTGGGTGCTGTGGGTCATGCTGTTCTCAATCGATTCCTGTACATTTTCTGTTCGTGAAAGCAGATTATCTTGATCTACTTTTGAACAAGATGCCTGTTACCTTCTAGTTTTACTATTTCTATTTCCTAGCTTTCACTTTGAGTTTTCGTGTAAATGTGAGTCCCACATTACAAAGAAATGTACAATGAAACTGAGACTCTCTTCTGGAACTTAATCAGTTGCTTTTCTAACATTGTTCACTTGTTATCCTTTTCAGCAGGAAATGGTAAGAAACATGACTCAAAATTTCAACAACTCTATTACTGCAAAAAAATTAAATCAAAACCAAAGTTAAAGTGGAATGGAAATGCATAAATTTTTCATAAATGGTGATTGTTCTTACCTTTTAAAATAATTTAAGACACTAGCAAAGTATTACAATGCAATTTGGGTGACATATTTTGAGTAGCTGAATTGGTGTTAAGTCAAATAAATATTGAAAAGGCATCTTAAGAAACTTAAAAGGGGGATTAAATATATGGTGATGGAAAGAACTGACTCTCGGGGGTGAACACACAATGTGATATACAGATGATGTACTACAGAAATGTATACCTAAAATCTATGTAACTTTACTAACAATTGTCACCCCAATAAACTTTAATTTTAAGAAAAAAGAAACTTAAAAATAGTCCCCTGTTCTAATGTAAAATATCTTACTTCTGATTGGGGAAAGAATTGTGGAGCTTAAGAAACAAAAGTTCCTATGAAGATGAAATGGAGCTTCTGTGTTCCCAGGGACCAACATAATGTCTGCCCATAATTCTTCCACATGCTTAAATCCTGTTCCTCAAAACTAATCAGCAGGGACAAAAGAACACGTTTCTTTTTTCGTCTCAGTTTTCTAACCAGCTGCCATTTCAGCTTCCACTGGTGCAAATAGAACTAAAATTAGCAAAAGTTTCCTGAAAATCTCACTGGAACAAACCAATTAGACTTGGGCAAGAGATTTAGCATTGCAAAGTCATCAGTAATAGTAGGAGAAATACCACTAACTCTTATTTTTGTAGTATTTTATGAAAAAAGAAAATGGAAATAATGTTGCTGAAGAGATTTTGTGTTACTATTCGAGTCTGTAAAGAACACCCCTTCAAAAGGTATCAGGAACTGTGGTCACTCAGCTGAATAGGTGAGCTGCTTTATCAGCGGGCAGCTTGAAGATACAGTTATGCATTATTTAAAAACTGATGATAAAACAATATCAGCAACTTACATAATGTCTACTCACCCCCTGCCTGACCTCTAGAAGCCACTCATGAGAATGCCTTTCAAATGACATCCAAAGTTTCTTGAGGAAAATCAAGATACTGACGCGCACTCATGCATCTCAGCAGGAGACGCTTGGTTTCTGGCTTCTGTTAGATAACATCTTAGCCTGTGATCACAGACCACAATTTTACAGACTGCCTCCCAATTCAACCATGAGTGTGCTGAAAAGAGAATGTGTAAATACCTGTCCCTCTTCTTGCTCAGGTTTATTCGCAGCTCTCCCATATTCTCAAATATTTTACTCCTCACTCAATTAAAACCCCCTAAATTGTTTCATTTTATATTACCTTCCTCTGGGCGTTTTGCAGGATGTGTCCAGGGCAGTTGATTGTGGATCTGAAGAGGGATCTTAGCTTTTCCTTCTGATTTCCCAGTGACTACAGCTAGTAAAGTGATCACCTGCTTTTATACCAGCAGAGTTATAAAAACTGCATGTTTCCACCTGCATCTAAGCCCAGGGATCAACTGTAAATTCCATCCAATGACTGAATGGTACTTCGTGTAATTACCTTGACATCAATTTGATCTTATCTTGTTTCAACCCTTGGATCAATTTTTGTTTTGAGCCATTTTCAGGCAGTGATGACCGCAAGGTCAGCCTATGAAACTAGAGTATGCTGTCATTTTCTACGTAATTTTATCAAGACTTAACATACAACATCCTGAAAGTTGACACTTTCCTATAAACAAGACCCTGTGAGTATCACATTTAATCAGCTAAATACCTGATGTTTACTTAAAACAGGAGAAGAGCTGTAAATTTCAAGTAATAGATATAGAGTGTTGCCAGGCTTACAACATTATACCAGTAGGAAATGGAAAAATAAACACATGCTTACTTAGACTTTTCTAAAATTAAATGTATTTAATAAGGATGCATGGAGAAGATAGGAGACAATCCTGAGACGGACTATTTGGATCTCAATATTTGTGCCTTTTTATTCTCTCATTTTACTTTCAGAAAGCTCAGTTTCTTCCTAAACAAAAAAATACACATGTCATGTCTTGCCAGCTGTGGGGAACTTAACTCCAAAATTCCCAGTACAGTGTCTCTCTAAAACCTAGCCAGCTCCTCAGGCTACGGCTGTGGCTGCTTTTACCCACACAACAATTATGATCCTAAAAATGTTCCTATCTCTGTCTACTCTGCTCATTTCTATAGGGATTGGCTTAGATACAAACTACCAACAATTTCCCTAAGGGAGAGCTTAGAAGATTCTTGTGATACAAAATTGACTCTTGTTTAACACAGAGAAACTGAACAAAAAAAAAAGCAAAGTTGTTCTGTGATTTATTATATGTGATGAATTGATTTGTTTCAGTTCCTACACCTTTTCAGATTTCCATTACCTCCTTCCAATGGTTTCTCCCAGTATCTACCCTATCCATTCACCATTTCCTGGTGACAATTGATGTCACCATTATTCATGCATTTCTATCTTTTAAATCTCAAAGGGTTGGCAGTATACAGTGGGTGCCAAAAAATGTATACACATTTTAAGAAAGAAAAACTCTATTAAAATTGTAAGACTCAATATATACCAATAACAAAAGTTGAATACAAGTCACGTTTGACTTCTGCAATTACAAGAGGTGCTCAAAGTGGTNATTGTTAAATAAAATTGTTTGTAACCAGCTGAATCAAATAGATGCTTGCTATATTTGTATATTCTCCCTTTCTGGTATTTTCACCCTGAAAGGTGAGGTTCACATTGTATAAGAAGCATGTCTTTCTCTCTCCCAGTATTCCCCTCGTCACCTTCACCCCTATTCTCTTCATGCTAAATAAATCCAGCCTGTATCCAAAAGGTTGCTGACTCTTGATTAAAGGGGACAGATGCAGCCCTTCCCTGTACAAACGCCCAATAAAAGGTGGGCGATTAATAATTTAATGCCTCTGGTGTTAAACCCCATGGGTATGCTCTGGGGACATTTCTCTGATTGGACTATTAGAAAACTTCTGGGGTCCTTTAAGTTCTCACCTTGGTAAATGCTTTGGCCACACAGCATGTAGCTTCTGAAGTGATGTTCTTTGGGACCAACATTAACCTCCTGGACCTGGCTGGAGTGGGATATGCTCTGGAGAAGCAGCAGCCAATGCATTGGTAAACTGGAGCACCCAGCTTGGAGAAGTATTTGTTTTCCCTTAGCTTGCATTCTGGGCAACCTATCACAAAAAAAGGCAAAGAATAAGATAAGCCAATATGGGTCAAAAATAAACTACAAATTTTTCCTTAGTATGGGATGGTAAGTATCTTTTTTCCATTGGACATAAAATAGATAAATAAATACTTTTGACTACATGTTAATCTTAATACATAATCTCATTTGTACTGATTAGAGTTATTTTCATGAGAAAACAATTTTTGCAGATATGCATGGGAATCTCAATAGTAGTAGCTTCTTTCTCTCCAAGCATGACTTTTGTATAATATGCCTATAGAGAAAATAAAACTTGACAGATGAAAATACCATGTTCATCTGAAAGGAGAATTTTGCCCAAAGGCAAAGTATTTTCTCTTTTAAAACCTGGTATTGTTGTTTTCCCATAGAAACTCCAAATATTGACAGAGAAAAATATGTCAGAATTAA
Organism: Hipposideros armiger; assembly: GCF_001890085.2. Lineage (NCBI taxonomy): Eukaryota > Metazoa > Chordata > Mammalia > Chiroptera > Hipposideridae > Hipposideros > Hipposideros armiger. Next base: position 456,142 of record NW_017731708.1, read on the forward strand.
GAAAGCTTGGTGAAGGTAGAGGGCCTGATATTAAAGGGAGCGTCTGCATTTGGGATCTGGGATTAAAATATTACCACTTGTCTAGAGAAAAACAATAACCAATAGTAGCTCATAATTTCACAGCAGATGGAATTATATCAGCTACTCTATGAGATTTTTCAAACAATACAGCAAAACTAATTTACTGCATAAAATGATTTTTGTTTTTCTTACTTGTTAACTGATGTGAAAATTCATCTACAAAGGCAATGTTAAAATCCTCTCAAATCTTTTGGGAGAGATGTAAAAAAATAAAAACTGAGCTAAACTGAACAAGGAGCATTTTCTGCTTGTAAAACTCAGATAAAGAATAATCAGGAATCTATGTCAGATGAAAATGTACAGGCTGCTATTTAAACAGACATGTAGGATTTTCACTGTACATTTTTGGAACCTAATTTAATTTTATGTTCACAATCTACAAGTGCCTAGATACGTATCCTAGGATTTATCACATTTGAAAAGGAAGTGGATATATAATTAATGAAATAATTGATGTACATCTAGAAATGTGTGTTTTTCTTATTACTACAAACCCAAGTTTGGTCACACACCCTGTATTATAAACTCTCCATCAGGAAGGGAATGGAGAATATGCAGAAACACAGACAATGTGGCCAGAATGACAGCTGCATGTTTCCTGTAGTAATCCATGGCCCTTCTGCAAAACAGACATGGAAAAAAAAGTTACTCTCAAGTTGGTTTACCAGGCATAACAACAACCAGTAATTTTAACATTATTATTAATAATAGTCCTCAGTGTCTTGATTCCTGTGCTTATAGCTCCCAACACACACTAAAGCCATGTATAAAAAAAAAACAATGTGTCTTTAGAAAAGAGCTAGGGAATTGAATCTTCCCATTTCTCACATCAACCAGTAGAATTGAGCTTAATGATAACAATAAATTCTCTTTTTTAAATATATCATACTGTTAAGAAGCCTCAGTGTTCTTATTTGTAGTTAGTATTGGAGAGGGAGTTGGTGGGGATAGCTCCAGGGAGCTTGGTGATAACAAAACAGTTCTGTATGTTGATTGTGATAGTTGCCACACTAATCTACACATGGGATAAAATTACATAGAACTACACTCACACACACAATGAAATCTAAATAAGCTCTGTGAGTTGCACCAATGTCAGTTTCCTGGTTTTCACACTGTACTGTAGCTATGTAAGAGTGACAATATACTTTTCAAGATTTAACAATCTAGTTCATTTTTCTTTTTCAATTCTCCCTTTTGTTTCCTTACCCTCCTACCTGATACAATGACTGTTTTCTCGAGGCTACATGCATACTTTGTTAATCTGATTAATCGCCAGAACACTGACTTGAAAGAAACTGTTTCAGCCCTTAGACCTCTGGATGCCGATAACCAGACTTCAGCTCCCTTGCAATTTTCCACCAGATGACATACAATTGCCCCTATGACTGGGCTCAAGATATCCTCAAGATAGACCTCAAGGTTTGCTTCATTATCCTGAAGCAAATCAGAACCCTAGGATGTATTTTTTTTTTGACATCAGCACCCAAGAATTGCCTAGCTCCCCTTTTCCTTTGTTCCACCTCTTCTTACGTGCCTATAAAACCTTCTAACCATGCTAGGAATGGGGGAGGTGGCCTTTGAGACAGGAGTCTACCATCTGCCTTTGAGACAGGAGTCCACCATCTTCCTGGAACTTAGGCATTTTGATTAAACCTCCTTTTCTTTCCACCAACCCTGTCTCTCCATCATTGGCTCATGAGTGGCGAGCAGCTGAACCTGAGTTCAGTAACAGTTATACAAGGTATTATCATTGGGGGAATTCGATGAAGAGTACCCAGGACTGTCCTCTACATTTTTTTCTTTTGCCACTTCCTCTAAATCTATTCAAAACAAAAAGTTTTTAAAAAAAAAGACATTTTAGAATGAGATTTAAAATTGCATGTGAGTCAAAACTTGTGGTTATTTTTCATGTAGACTGACATAATGTGACCATATTTTTGTTAGGTGTTTATATCACCCATACATCTCATAAAAATAATGTGTCAAACAGTAGAATTAACAGTTTATAATACAGAAAAATAGGCTCTATAAGTATAGCTAAGTCTAAAATTTATGTTATGTCATTATTCCTACCCGATGTATATACTTATATATAATTATTGGTTTTATCTTCATCCACAATTAACATTGAATAAATATTATTCTAAGTCATTGGTTCTCAAAGTGTGATCTGGAGACCCTAAATATTTTCAGTGGGCCTGAGAAGTCAAAATTATTTTCATAATAATACTAAGATGCTATTTGCCTTTTTCACTCTCATCCTCTCATGAGTGTTCAGAGAAATTTTCTGGAGGCTACATGACATATAATGTGCAAAAGGCTGAAAAAATAAACATATGAGAATGTAGCTATGTTCTGTTAGCCTAGTCTTTTAAAAATTTTTCAGAAATAGTAAAACAATGCCATCCTTCTCACTGATTTTTTTTGTTTGTTTTGGAAATTTTCATTTTTATAAACTTATTATTTGTGTTAACATGTGATGGATTTTTGTTGTTTTTAAATGAATAAATACCTTTAAACTTTTTTCTCACATAATTTCTAAGTCAATAAATTTGATAAGCATAATTTCACTTAAAAATTCTTTGGGCTCTTAATTTTTAAGAACGTAAACAGGTTTTAAGACCAAAAAGTTTGAGAATCACTGCTTAAGTGATATACAAAGCCACAAGGAAATTTTCAGAATTGAAAAGTGGTTTTCTTTTTAAATTCACATCATTTTCGTCCTTTGATGTTCCAGCTCATATATTATGAAAACTCAGCATTATACATTCAACTATTATATCAGAATTAACTCAGAGAGAAACATAACAAAATTGCAGATTGAGAGCATGAAGTCAATGCACATTTTAGAATTTGCTTTATGGTAAAGTAAAGAGAAGATTGAAAAAGCAGAACCCAAATCCATATTGCTGTAGCTTTCAATGACAGAAACAGCTTTGTCTTTTTTTTTTTTAATGAGACTAACCAAGTAGAAAGGAGTTAACTCTCAAATTCTAAGTGTTTTTGAAAACAATCTAATAAATGGGTTTTTTTTGTTTTT
>NW_017731708.1:463805-466961 GCF_001890085.2 Hipposideros armiger
AGGGATTATAGATTTCTCAATCCTGGAACATTACTTTATAAGGATTTTTTTCTGTGATAAAAACAGAGCAGAGGAGCTACAAAGGGAAGCCCCCTTGTAGTTCATTGCCCCTAAGTTTTCACAGCTATGGCAGATTGTACTTCTCAAAGATGGCCACACAAATATCTCTCAGCCTACGTTTCTTCTACAGTATGAATTTGCCACTCCAAAATCAAAAATGGGTGCATCTATCTTTGTACACCATTTGATCTAGGTGGGCCCTGTGACTACTTAATTGAATATGGCAGGACAAGCCCTGGGCCAGTTGTGGATGCATCCCTGCGCTGACTTGGCAGTCACTGCTTCCTGCCTCTTAGAAGTTAGTTGCCATGCAAGAAGTGCTACTACAATGAAATCACCATAGGATAAGAAGGCCAAACCACATGGAGAGGCTCTGGAGAATGAGATGCCACATGGAGAGAGAGAAAGGGGCCAAGATGTAATGAGTGGAAAAATCATCTTGGATGCCCATTCCAGTTAAGCCTTCAGATCACTCCAGCCTCAGTCATTATATGATCACAAATGCATGAGAAACCCATGTTAAGAAGTGCCCAGCTGAGACCAGTCCACATACAGGAACTTGAGAATTAATAATAACTTGTTTTACCCACTAAGTTTTTGAGTTTGATGCACAGCACTACATTGGAACAGCTGCTCTTTCATACCAAAAATTTCTCCTCCGAAGTCTGAGATAGGGGACCCCAATCTTTTCCCTCTACCTTTTCCTGGTATTTTTCTTCTGTGGGGTATTGTTTGTATAACATATATTCAGTTCATCCATTAGGGAAAGTGTAACAAAATGTGAAAAAATTTTGGTGTTAGCATTATACACAGTATCTGCAATACTGGATTTGGTAATAATAATAACTTTTTTCTTTAAAAATTGGTGGAAGAAATATTAATAACTTAAGATATGCAGATGACATCATCTTACTGGCAGAAAATAGCAATGATTTGAAATGACTTCTGATGAAAGTGAAAGAAGAAAGTGCCAAAGCAGAACTACATATGAACATCTAGACGACAAAAATCATGACTACAGAAGGAATACACAACTTTAACATGGGCAATGAAGACATTGGAATTGTTAAAGATTTAGCTTACCTTGGTTCAGTCATCAATTCAAATGGAGATTGCAGCCAAGGAATCAAGACAAGGCTGAGACTCAGAGGGGCAGCAATGAAAGAATTAGGAAAGATAATCAAGATTAAAGATGTGTCATTAGAGACCAAGGCTAAGATCATCCACACCCTCATATTATTAATTACTATTTACAGGTGTGAATGCTGGACAGTGAAGAAGGCTGATAAGAAAAAAATTTATTTATTTGAAATACGATGTTGGAGGAGAGCTCTATGGATGGGCCTCCAGAAAGATGAATAAGTGGGTCCTAGTGGAAATTAAGCCTGGAATATTCCTGAAAGCAAAAGCGGCAAAACTAGGAAACTGCCCTACTTCAGGCACATCACGAGAAGGCAGGATTCTTTGGAAAAGATGATAAAGCTGGGAAAAATAGAAGGCAGCAGAAAAAGAGGAACACCAAATAAGAGACAGACTCACTCCACAAAAGAAGCCATAGGAATGAGTCTACAGGAGCTGAGCAGGGCTGTTGAGGACAGGACACTGTGGACATCATTCATTCATAGAGTCACCAGGAGTTGGAGCTGATTCAATGGCATGTAACACACACATAACACACTTTAAAATAACTTCTACCATTAATTGAGCATTTGTATGTGCTAGATATCCTTATGGGCGCCTTGAACACATAAATATATTTAAAACTCATGACAACTCTGTGAGATATTATTCTCATTTTGGCAGATAAAGAAATTATAGAGGTGAAGTAACCTACACGAAGTCATGAAGTTTGTCACTGGAGAGCCAAGATTTTAGAATGTGTCTTTATAACTTCAGACTCCCAGCTTTGAACCACTCTTCACTATACTGCCTTAAAATCTTTATTTGTTTACAGTGAACTTCTTAAATGATTTTCTCAGATGGCATATCCCTGCATAAGATACTGNAACCGGGGCCCTCTGGCATCCCAAGCCAGTTCTTAACCATCGCGCCACTCGGCCGGCCCTCCAATTTTTTTTTTTAATTGAAAACTTCTACCACTAAAAAGTTGGTACATCCCCAATATATGCATAATTATTTATAAAGTATACATGCATTACCATACTAATGTATCTATACTATTATAAAACTCATCAGAATGGGCATCTAAAGGGATGATATAAAAATGGATAAAAATAGAAGTTACATTTTTTCCTCACGCCAATGGGTTGTCTTATAACTAGCCCACTGGTGCAGGATTCACAGCGTGCTCTAGAAGGCTCTGTGGGAACAAGTTTTTCCAGGGTCAGGTCACTGAGTACATGTGGCCCCAGCTCACCCACCAGCTCACTCCCTTCAATTACTTCTATCAAAAGCAACTAACTTTAAACTTTTAATAAAAAAATTAGAATTCAGTGATAGAATGGTGATTTAAAAGACTTTATTTCCAGCAGACCTGGCTTTTTATAGTCATGCTACATGCTGTATTTTATTCCAAATGAAAAGAGCTAACTGCTGATTATGCCGTAGGGTAAAGAGAAAGGCAAGAAAGCTGTGGTATAACCTTGAAGCGTGTCAAAAGTGGTATGGTAAAGAAAAGGAGGGTTTCATCTCGCAAGGCCACAAACACTGAAAAAATTAAGTTTCCATTCCAGGCAATCAGCAGCCATCAAGCCAGCACTCTGCAAAATATTTAATATTTGTGATAATAACAAGTACTGCAGTGGCACTCCGTGTGGTTTTCCACTTTGATATTCCTTGTTACTGTGACCTAAAGGGGAAGAAAAAAATGATAAATAATTGGTGGTACATAGATAGACAGACAGATGATGATAGATAGATAGATAGATAGATAATAGATAGATAGATATTATAGATAGAGAGATATTATAGAGAGAAGATAGATGATAGATATATAGATAGAAGATAGATAGATGATAGATAGATAGATACCGTATTTGCTGGCGTATAAGACAATTTTTTGGCCCTGAAAAATATGCCTCCAAGTGGGGGGTCGTCTTATACGCCAGGTACACTTCAGATAGACTGCCCATAGTG
>NW_017731708.1:472011-476864 GCF_001890085.2 Hipposideros armiger
AGGGGAATAGACAAGTTGCTGATGTTTTGTTCTTCAGTCTAGTTGTGGAGGACGTTGCTTCACTGGCCCAAGCTGGCACCATCATTGCGCTCTTCCTGGGTGAGGCGATCAGTCACCGGCCTCTGGATGGCCGCTCACGCTGGCTGCTGGCCACATACAGTAGCCCATGGCAACCCACTGCCACAGGGGCTGCAGCCTACGCCGTGGCCGGCAACTCACAGCAGCCCAGCTCCAGGTTGAGCTGTTTGTTGTTCAGCATCTTAGCTGTAGAGGGCAGTGTCAGTGGCCCTCATATGTGGGATCTGAACCGGGGCCCTCTGGCATTCCCAAGCCAGCTATTAACCAATGCACCACTCGGCCGGCACTAATAAATGTTTTTATCATCCTAATCACCTTTAGGTCTTTTTTTGCTTTGGAATTTGGAAGATAACATTACAAACCAGAGCAAGAAAAATAATTGTGTTCAGCTGGGATTTATGCTATTTTGCAAAATATGCTCAATCTAAATCATATTTGCTAATCTCAACCTCTTGGTACTCTGTACATCCAACCACACAGTGCACCTCCAACATCCACTCAGCATGCCATTAGCTTCTGTCACCTGCCACATCAGAATAATAAGTCCAAACAAATGTGTTTCTTCAGCTTGGCCTGTAGGACCTTCCTTCCCCTTCTCAGCTCATCTACCTCAGAGTCCTTTAGGAGCTACCCAGCTGCCAGATTCACTGTGAAGTCTTCACCCAACCCCACAGCCAAAATAAATAATTCTCCCTACTGCATTCACCTCTCTTAGATGAAATTCCACAGTCTGTCCTGATCTCTCGCCAGATGTGGGCATGTTTGTCTCTCCATCCATGTGAAAGCTTCATAAAGGAAGAAACTATGCCCCCCTAATGCACCACCACCCTACTACAAAGCCTTGCACAGAGTAGATGCAATTATGTGGCATTGGGACTTTTGAACAGTCATAATAGTATCAATCATAAGTTGCTAATGTAGAGGTGTCGTTCATTCTGAGCAACAAGATAACTCTTAAATGGTAACTTAGATTAAATGTTTAATGAAATAAAATATTTTTAGGTAAATTCATTAGAGACAGTATATTCTCATTTAGCTGTATAATTGATAGCTAGCTAATATGTGAATCTATAAGTGTTAAATATGCCACAGGGAGAAGCCATTTTGTGCTAAGATATAAAAGTCATAAGCATTCAAAATAAAGCATTAATAAAAAATATATATAAGAGCTTCAAGGTTTAAATTGGGTGTCTCTTAGTTTATATCAAACTATATATGTCCACAAATTTATATTCTTAATATAAAATGGCTCTGTGAGGAAAAGATAGTATTCTTAAAAGTATAAAAGAATGTTATTGCCATAATTTACTATTATTATTATTTAACATATTACTATGTGACACCCTGATTTTTGCTTACAAAGATTCTGCCTTTCCTCCCCCACTGCCAGAGAGTGAGATTTTCATTTTTTCTAATGGTGTGATAGATGGTGTGACTCATCCAAACTCTTTGCACCAGAAAGCCCGTGACTCATAGCACATTTCTGAGATGACTAGCTAGGATTAGAGACATAATTCTTTGTTAACAAAACAGATTAAATCTAACTGACTTCTAGAGGGTTAACCTAAAACTTCACCTCATTAGCCCGTCTAATCCAGCAAACCACCAAGGAGAGGAAAAGTGGGCTGCCTTCAGAGAATAATTAATGAAAAGGAACCTTGAAAGTAAAGCCTTTAATCCCCAGCACACTGTCTGGCATGAGATAGATGTTCAGTAATTGTTTGTTAAACAGAAAAATAGGCCTGTAATTTTTAGCATCTTGCCTGGTCCTGAGAAGAAAGCAATAGTTCAGCCTTGATGAAAGATCTGAAGATGAAAAGTCACAAGAAAAGTAGAGTGTCCAGAAGCCTTCATTCAACCACCTCCCACAGAGCAGGCCCCTGAGCAGGCTCACCTCTCCCTCCCACCAAGTGACCACCTCTGTCTCCAGGTGGACAAATTTAAAGAGCCTGAGGTCAGTGGTCAGGAAACTCAGCTTGGAGTGGCCATGGCTACTAGTTGCAGTAAGTGGGGTTTTCCAGCAGTGAGTATCTTCATGATCCCATGCTCCAGCCCTCAAGCTCAATAGTCCTCCAGGTTCCTAGTGCTTCCAAGTAGACATTCCAATATTGCTCTGAAGTACTAGAGTGACCTAGAGATCTATTAGCACATTCACTAATAGCTTTTTCCAAAGGTAGTGAGTGACAAGGGGTGGTGGAGAGATTAGGGGGATGGACAAGGACAGCCTGGTTAACACTCCCACAATCTGTCTCAAATCCCCTTGTCCATTCTTTGATATAGATAATTAATGTTTTCTCATTCTCATAAAAAGATGAGTTTTGGATAATTCGACAGGAGTTCAACGTTGTTAAGCGCAAATTTTAACATCCAAATTGAACACTAAAGATTTAAAGACTTTGAGTAAGTACTTGCTATATGTCAGGCAGTGTGCCAAGTATAGGTAACACAAATATGAATAAGTTTCCTGCTATCTGTCCCAGATACAAAGGCAAATGGCTGTGATTTAGAGTGATGAATGCTGTAATAGAAACATTTGTACATATTGAGACCTTTGGTGGACTGGGCATATGAAAATGGAGAGATGAAAAACTAATAAGAATAAAGAACATGTGCTTGATGGAGAAAGAAACATGACAATAATAAACATATATTTTAAGGCTTTGATATTCGTGCAGGAGCTTCTTGTATTTAGTAGTCCTCATAATTTCCCCAGCAAGTAGAGGTGGCAAATAGTTTGTCCCAAGCGTGCCCCAGTATCTAGAGGAAAATAAGGCCAAATGAAGTCACACTTCAGCAGCAGTCTTTGGGATGTGATTTATGTTTGTCAATCACTTAACAGTGTTTTGTGGCTTCACAAAATTTTTAAAGAAGCCAACTTGTTTTCCAGATGAAATGGACAGAAAAGAAAAAGAGGTTCCATAGACAAGAGAAATATACAGCATAGCTTGTACAGCTATGCTTTTAAAAACAGGAGTTTACATAAAGAAGAACAGAAGATGACCTTAAAATATTTACTTTAAAAATAAATAAAAAAGCAGGCAGTACCTAGAAGAAAACTGAAGGACTCACAAAATTATAAAAATCATTTCAATTCCTATGTGACCATTCTTNAAAAGAGGGAAGAGATGAGAGCATTCTTAAGAAAAGGTGCAGCTACCAGACCAGCCAGAACTCAATTTCGGTGGCCAAGAGCAGACCCAGGAGGCCATCTTGTCCCTCAAGGTGAGCTTTAGCTAGCTGTAATGGATTATAATATTATAGCATTACAGGGAGGGAAACTTCCAAACCTTTTTTATGCCATGAAAGTTCTGACACCGACCAGATAAGGAGAAAAAAAAATCCCTGCTTCCAACAGGAAGAAGTGGTAAGCAAAGACCTGCCTGGGAATGCTTATAATGCCACCCTTAAGTCTTGAGTATTTCATACCCTCATTTCTAAAATAATAAACCCCCATGCCCCAACCCTCTTCCGCGCAGTGGTATTCTCCCAGCCTGCCCACTCCCACCACTCTGGAGTACACCGTCCTATCCTCTTTGCCTCAGTAAATTCACTGCTTGCTCAGCTTATTCACACGGTGTGCCTTTGAATTCCTTCCTGCAGTGTAACCAAGAACCTGTTCTTCAGCAACAGATCAAAATCTCTGTCAGCTTAGTGGAGAAATTTGCATTTTATATACAAAACTTGAGAAACATGACTGTACAGCATTGTTTAGTAAGCCAGAAATGTAGTTAGGAGCAATATGGTATGTTCTCATCTTCAGGTGCCCCTGTAGCACAACTAAATTGAAAATGGTAAAGTCATTTGTTCAGCTATGTGAGCCTCCACTCTGCACAAACAACTAAAATTCCCAGCAATGGGAATCTATGATAAAGATAGCCCGAAGCACCAAACAACTATCCATGGTCAGAGATACAAAAACAGGCAGCAGACAGTTTCTTGGTTGAGATAAGGTTTGTAATCAGCAGCAGCAGGTAAGGTGACTGACAGTCTGAAAGAACATCCTCAGACGTGATGTCTAACACACAGGGCAGCAACAAAATCTTCCCAGAATTGATGGACAAGAAGCAGGCCAACTTGACACATGCAAATCAGCCAAGAATATTCACTACTATTTCAGTCAAAACAGTGTGGCCTAATCAATAATGCAAACGTCTTGTTTCTCAGGCTAACAACCTCTGTCACTTGAACCCTCAGAGAGAGAAAGAAACTGCTGGTACAATTATTCATAATCTTCCTCTAGTATGAAATGTCAATAGACAGGCAAATAATGCTGTGAAGAAAGGGAGGGAAGTTTCACAAGTGAAAAGCAATTTGTTTAACATTTTCCCATTACTTTTTGCTTTGCACATATCTTCTCCCACTTCCATTTCAGAAAGCTTTCAGCAATGGGCTATCAATGAAAGGCTTCACAGGAGAAATGGGTTTTGTGCAAGAACCAAAAAAGAAGCAATTGTATTGATCAAGTGGTTCAGTTATATTTATGGTGCAGTGTGAAGGGGATGGGGGTGGTGAAACCCAAAAGAACTTCCTACCCTAATTTTGCAAGAGAAGACTTAGGAGATGGCAGATGTCATATGGGTTTGCCTAAAGCATCTCTATCCTAAAAGGCATGGCTATATTGCAATGAAAGATAAGGATGCTACATTCAGAAAACTCTGTGTATTTTCCCTCTTGTCTGTATAAATGGCCATGTGCAGCTTTAGAGACAGTGAAGAACATGGTGGGAGAAAATCAGAGCTACTTTTATTAAGTAAAGGAGATTTCCTTCAGATAAC
>NW_017731708.1:477804-487326 GCF_001890085.2 Hipposideros armiger
AAAATCTTTAAAAAAACCAAAAAACACCATTTTTCTCAACCATAGCTCACACCTGACTGACTGCACTGAACAAGTTGAAACTTGTCACACAGCTACTAAGCTTCAACATTGAACATCCCTGCTTTTCTGTTGGATAGCACTCAGTAGCAGCATTCACTGTATTTTTTTATCACAACGGAAAGGCTCCATGTCACACATGTCACACATTCTGGTATAAGGCAATTGCTGTCCAATAAAAACATTACGGTGTGTCCTCATTCACCTTATTCACCAGATCTGGCACCGTGCGACTTGTGGCTCTTCCCCAAAGTCAAAATGACCATGAAAGGTAAACGTTTTGAAATGATTCAGGACGTTCAAGGCAGCCATCACAGCGCAACTAAAGACACTCATGAAAGAGGACTTCCAGAACTGCTTCAGAAAGTGGCAAGAATGATGGGATAAGTGTGTTCAAAGCGAGGGGGGGTATTTTGAGGGGGATTAACAGCAATGTGTCTTTTACTGTAATAAATTATTTTTATTGAAATGTTGACCATATGTTTTGGTCACACCTCATTATGTTTGAAGGGAAAGAAGGAGACATTGTCAGAAACATTATCCTGACACTTTCTCCCCACATACCCAACTACCCCTACCCTCAAGCTCTAGCTGAGTTGGAAGGTAGAAGGATTCTGTCTAATCTCAGTCCCTAAATGCTGCCTAAGCCTCATTTGGTTTAATCAAAACCCAGTCATTGTTCAGACAGTGGGAGACTCTGCTGCTCACAAATGTGCCTTCATCCTTCTCAGGCAATTTCAAGAAAGTGTGAATCAGCCCTTACCCACCAGGTCATCTCTATCCCCATACATTCCCCACACCCATGTCTACAGGATAAATGTATTTTGGGATTTGGGGGCCAAATGGGACTAGGGAATAATGATTTTTCCCCACTTTATTTATCTCTATACCTGATCAGATTCCATGGGAATTTTTTTTTACTTGGGTCACTCTGTGAAACTTTTAAGCTAAATTCCAGGAAGAAAAGAAGAAAAAGAAGGAGGAAGAAGAGGAGGAGGAGGAGGAGGAGGAGGAGAAAAAAAGAAAAGGAAGAGAAAGAGAAAGAGTGGGATATGAAGAATTTGTATATACCTGAAAATTGCCAAAAGAATAGAATGCCATAAAATATAGCATGAACGTGATTGATCAAGAGACAGAGAGAAACCAGTTTGGAAGTTGACTCCTAGACTTCAGAGAATAAAACAATACAATCATTATTTGAATATATGGCCCCTTCCCCTTATACCCAAAAATACTGTGTTTTTTAAAATTAATTTTGTTTTGAAAATTATTTATATCCTTTGAGATAGAGACATTCTGCATTGGTCCCAAAAATAGGGTTGGAAGCTCTGGCCTTGAGCACAAAGTGTATAAAACTCATCCTCTCTTGTAGCTTCACACGAAATCTGTTTTGGACACAACATCTCCTTTGAACTTTATGCCAGTATCTTAGTTCAATATACTATCTATCACTCTGTAACCAATTACCCCAAACTTAGCAGCTTGAAACAACAAACATCTCACATAGCTTCTGAGGGTCAGAAACCTGAGAACATCTTAGCTGGGTGGTTCTGAATCAAGATCTCTCATGAGATTGCAGCCAAGCTATCAGATGGGGCTGCAGTCACTTTAAGGCTCAATTAGGGTAGAGAATCCACTTCTGAACTCACTCTCTGGCAAGCTTCAATTCCTCGCTGGCTGTTGGACAGAGAGAGGCTGGTTACCACATTGGCCTCTCCCTAGGACTGCTGCCAACATGGTAGCTGTTTTCCAAGAGAGAGCGATCCCAAAACAATCACTGCTGGTGAGGATACAGAGGAAGTGGAACTCTCATACATTATTGGTGGGAACACAAATGGTATTGTCACTTGAGAAAACAGTTTAGCAGTTTCTTACAACATTAAATGATCCAGTAATCTCTCTCTTAGGTGTTTATCCAAGAAAAATTAAAACATATGTCTATGCAAAGACCTGTATATGAAAGTTTATACTAGCTTTAAGCATAATAGCTGAAAACTAGAAAATAATTCAATTGCACTTCAACTGGTGAATATATATACTCTTAAAGAGAAAACCTCAGGCCCAAAATGGCATCACTTGATACCAAAGATCAGGATACCAAACCTAGATTTAAGACCTGACCTAATTGATGTTTTAACCTCTCTCAGAAACATAATCTTAATCAACTAGTCTGGAATTTTCTGGTCAACACCAATGAGGTAATCTGTCACATGGGCCTTTACCATCTCCCCACCCCCAACAGAAAGAAGAGGCAATCTGTGTGAAGAAATACTTTGCTGTTTCCTTCCCCCCAAAAGAAGATGTCTTGGTCTAAAAATAATCCTTTCCTTTCTTTTCTTAATAGCTCCCTCACTCCACCTTTCTTCCTATTAAAACCTTCCACTTTGTACAACCCCTGGGATCACCCTTCTAGTTGTTGGATGGGATGCTTCATGATTCATGATTCACTCAATAAAGCCAATTAAGTCTTAAAATATACTTAGTTGAGGTTTGTTCTTTAACAATACAAAGCATGGCACATCTATACAAAGGAATGCTATTCAGCAATAAAAAGAAATGAACTACTGATACATGCAACATGTGAGCGAATTTCAAAATCATTATGCTAAGTGAGGAAGCCAGACTCAACTATACACAGTAAGACTCCATTTATATCACATTGAGGAAAAGGAAAAATTATAGGGGCAGAGGTCAGGTTAGTGTTTTAGGGATGGGGTGAGGGAATTGGCTCCAAAAATACACAAAAGAAATTTCTGTAACTTGAATATAATGGTGGTGGTCACATGGTTGTATATTTTTATAAAGTCAGTACTTAAACCATACATCTAGAAAGGATGAATTTTACTGTATGTAGATATATATATCACTAAACTTGACTTTAAAAATAATAAAGATAAAGGTGGGAAGGGCATACCAATCAAAGATAACAGCAAGAGGAAAGACTTGGAAGTATGACAGTATGGTGCATGTAAGAAAGAGACTACAGCCATTCAGTATCACTAGGGCATAACATTCAAAGCAAGGCGTGGCCAGCAATGGAATCCTGGGCTTTCCACTTGCATCTCCAACTTTCACCTCAAACTCAACATAGCCCACACTAAAGCCTGCATCCTTCTCTCCTGGAAAATTACCATCTTGACTGTTGATGTCGTTTTCTTAGTCACTGAAACTCTAAAGCTAGAATCATTCTTGACTGCTCCCCTTATCTGTCCCGCCACATCCATGCAACTCTCTTGTAATACCATGGTTGATGATGGCATCAGTGGTACAATGATGACAGGAATGGTTTTCCTTTTCTCTCACATACCATTCTTCCTTATCCCACTACGCTCATATAGTTCAGGCTTTTATTTCTTCTCACCAGAGTTGGCATGTCAGCCCTCTAAACTGGTCTTAGTGCATCCAGTTCCTCTCCCTTCTTGCCAGATGAGCCTTCTGATTCTCATCCCACCACTTCCTAATCAAAAATGGATCCAAGGTCTTTGTCAATGTAAAGATCACTTTTTCACTTGATCCCAGCCTACATAAGTGTATTCCTTTATACATCCAGGATGACAACATGCTGCAGAGCCAGCAGCTTGAGTCATTCATTCCCACCTGTGTGCATTTTATTCAGGACAGGTCTTATAGTGCTCTCTGAGGTGCCCTCCCCTTTCCTCTCCACATATTTAAATCCTTCTTTTCCACCATGACCCAGCACGAGTCCTACCTCCTCACTCTCATCTCTCACTCTCAGTAAGATTCTTCAAGTCACACTTTCTTCCTTCTTTGAGCTCTGCAGCACTTTTTGTTCCACCCCTTTGGGGTTTTAATGGTCATATTAATAATGACAGGCTGCATTTCTGCAACCCTTTAAAGACTTCAAAGCACCTTGCTATTCATCATCTGGCTTGAAGCCTTCTCAATGAACCTATGAAACTATTTGTATGTCAAAGATAAAATAGCTGAGGCTCTGTAATGCACGGTGATTTGCCTAAGGTCATACAGCAAAGTAGAAGATATTTAATACTGTACAGTTTTTAAATGGACAGATGAAGACAGAGCCAGAATATTGATTTAGCAATCAAGAGTAAGAAGCAAAACCATTTTTAATTAAGAAAAAAATATTTAAAGTCAGAAAAAGACTATGTAAAGTCAGAATTTGACCATGACAGCATTCATACAGGCTACACTGTCTGCTTGGCTTTTGTGAGTCTTGTAAGAGTCAGTAAAAAGCAGAATTTAACCTAAGCAGAAGCAGAAGCATTTTTTAAAAGCTTAAAACTGAGGAACTATACCTTTAGCAAGCACTTATTTCTGCTTTTGTGACTGTTGGAGCTGACTGTGTGGGGGAGTAAACTGCTGCATAAAATGTGGAATTAAAATTAAAAAGCTCTGATGTATATTTTTAGAGAACAGAGACAATTAAAATTAAATGTAACTCAAAATTCAGTTAGTAGAGTTGGCATTTAAATTGGCTGTTTAATTAGCAAAATTCTATATGATTAAAGTAGTTGCTTGAACATGACTTTTAAAGTAAAGCATTTTAATATGCTCCAGTTCTTAGAGTGTCTATACCACTTGATCTCTGTGCTCCCCTCTGGAATTGACTCGTTCTGCAGTTTGAGTTAAGGAGCTCCTGGACTAATGCTTTAGAAAGGAGTTTGTCAGAATAAAAGCAGAAAGTGAATCTTACTTGACAATAAAATATACCAGGCCTTGAACAAGTGTTAGCTATCTTCAGTGTACGAAGAATAATAGAGAGAAGTCTTTTTCTTTATATAGAAGTCTTAGACCCCCTCTTACATTCCATCTGAGTCATTAGGTGGGTGACTTCCTCTGAGGATGCTGATGAATCAGAGAATTCTTGAGGTAGTGCTCCTCACCCGAAACATTTTTTAAACAAAGGCCCCATTTTTTAAAAACCCCTTATACAACCATAGGAAGGTCTTTGAGAAAGGATATCTAGGTCATTTCATCTTTTACATTTAGAACTAGACCAAAACCATGACCAGCAGGTAAGAATTCAAACAGTTTTTAAGACTCCCCATAGCAGAGATTAGCTAGATAGTCACCAAATACATTTCCTCTTCCTGTGCACCCAGGTAATATTATATTTCCCAACTCCCTTGCACTTAGAAATGGAACCTATGATCACTTCTTGTGAATGAAATGTGAGAAGGGATGTTTCACTGCCCCATCGAGGCAGATAAGAAGGATGTGCCTTCCCCATGTGCTCTCTCTTTTTCCTTGAGTGCTACCTTGATGATGCCAGGGTACCTTGGAGGTGACATGTTGAAGATGGCAGAGCCACAGCACAGAAGAAGCCTGATCTTTAAAGGACTCTGTACAGAAGACCCTCCCACACACCGTGATGCACAGCCTCATGCCTCCCCACCTGCCACTACTGATGATCTTCAAGGTGAGCAAGAAATAAATTATTATTATGATAAGGCATGGCATTTGGGGGTTGTTTATTAGATCATTGGGTGTTGGCCTACCTACTAACTCTATACACCACCCAAAATAATTTTTGTGACTATAATCCACAATACAATATCTAAACAATGTTGCTTCATGTCCTTTTGTTATTGTTGCTTATGCTAGAAGCCAGTGGATGTTAAACTTTTTGAAGCCAAGGACTTTTTTGAATCTGATAAAAATTCATAACCCTTACCACTAGGAAAGTAAACAAATGCACATATGCTCAAAATTTTGCCTAAAATTTCAAGCTGTTTTCAGAACCCCAAGAAGCTCATAAACAGACCCCAGGCAAGATATCCGCTCTTAATAATTTGTATATTAGAAATGTAGAGGAGCCCTGGAGTATTAAGTGTATATTATTTCCAAGCTTTCCAATTTTACTCATCATCCCCTTCATATACGGCTGCCCAGTCATATTCACGTCTTTGATCTTTGCATTTTATAAATGCAGAAAATCTAGGTCTTCAACATTGATTTTTCTCTTCCAAAGCAAATATGTCAGTGTAACAGTCCCAGTGCCAAACATCAATTCTGTGACCATGTCTTTTGATTTCTGCATCGATTGTGAGCAGTCTCTGCATCAGAACCATCAGCGATGTGATGGTCAATATTCCATGCCAGACACTGTGCAATTGCTTTTGGAAATAGCATCTTAACTCCCTAGCATGACCCTTGAGACCTTTTCAATTTTGCCCTTGTCAAGCTCCCTAACCTCATTTCTCATCACTCCCCCACACAAACTTTTTGTTCTTATATCACTCAGCTCATGGTGCACTGAATCTACCAAGTTCTTTCATGCCTCTGTGACTTTGCATGGGATATCCTTTCCCTTAAATGTCCAAAAACTCGTATTATCCTCTAAGATTCAGCTCAAGTATCACCTTTCTGGTAATCACCCTTGGCCTGCACACTCCTGAGTAAAGCATCCCAAGAGTGCTCCCACGATATTGTCCATGCCCCTGCCATGGTACTCATCACACACAGTGAGGATTCACTGCTCCTTTGAGGGTAAAGGCTGTCTTTTATTGTGCATTCTTTTCATAGCATAATGCCTGACACACATTGAAACATGCCACATTCTCAAGGGATTCACCTTCAAGGCATGTAGTTAGGGATATATGAAGAAAAACAACCAAATATACCATGTTTTAAAGACACCAGTAGAAGAATGCTCAGAATACTATGGAACACAGAGGGTGGAACAATTAGTTCTAGAAAAGTGGAAGGTGATAGAGAGGAAGAAAGGGAGTGAAGGGGATACCCAGGAAAGGTTCCCTTGGAGAAGAGATTTGTGAGCTGGGTTTGAAGAATTGGGTTAGAGATAGCAATAGAGGAAAGATGAAGGATTTCTCCAGTGACACCTTAGGGAAAAAAGCTCTACCTCTTTATTGTGTAACCTGACTAGAAGAAACCTCAGATCTTTTCTAGGCCTTCGGGGCTGAGAGACTGGCTCTCAGTCACCTTACTCTTGTCAGCTCCACTCTCCCCAGGGCTTGATCTTGAATATCTTCCTGGTTTATCTGAATCACTGACCACCCTGGCCCAGGAGGTATGTCTTGTCTGTGAACTTATCAGACATACGCAGATTTTATTTCCATGACCTTGGCATGACCTGTAGCAAGAGTTTGATTGAATGCTAAGTGTACTCGTTAGGTCTTTAAGTGGTCAAATTAGTTCAGGCAAATGGTGGACATTTTTGGAGACAGTAATGTTTCATGAGGTAAAAGTCTACCTGGGCTTCAGTCTCTCTATTTTCCATTTTAGTCTTCCTCTTCCAGGGAATTCCATTCTTCGTTTTTTGTGGGTTTTGGGGGGGTTTTTTTCATTTTTACTAGCCTCTTCCATACCTCAAAAAATGTGACTGATGATAGGTCCTAATCTCATATGTCAGAGCTTCCATCACTATGGGGGATTTTTGTCAAGTTTCAGGGTAAAAAATCCAGAAGGACTCTGGTTTAATTCAGGCCTGATTCTTACCCCTGGATCAAATGTGATGGGGATGCGTCCTCTCCAAAGATGTCCACATCCTAATCACAGAATCTGTGAATATGTTACTTTACATGATAAAAGGGACTTTGCAAATGTGATAAAATTAAAGATCTTGGAATAGAAAGATTATACTGGATTATATGGGTGGGCCCAATATAATCACAAGGGTTCTTGAAACAGGGAGGCAAGAGGATGGAGAGAGAGAGATGTAAGGATAGAAGCAGAGGTCAGAGAGGAGAGAGATGCTATGCCATTGACTTTGAAGATGGAGAAAGGGGCCATAAAACAAGAAATGTAAGCAGGCTCTAAGAAGCTAGAAAAGACAAGAAAATGCATTTTCCCCAAGAGCCTACAGAAGGAATGCAGGCCTGACTTCGCCAATTTTATTTCAATGAGATTGATTTTGGACTTCAGACTTCCAAAACTGTAAGATAATAAATTTGTGGTGTTTTAAGCCAGTGAGTTTGTGGCACTATGTTATAGCAGCAATAGGAAACTAACATACCAATCAAACATGACCAAGGAACTGGCAGAGATTTATTCAGCTTGAATCAGATTCAGCCTCAGATTGATTTCCTATGATCCATACCACCCATAGTTTCTATGTCTAGGCTGCATTAGAGGGTCAACAGTTGTGGAGTTGTTATTTTTGTTTAAACTGTTAAATTCCATTGAGTATCCTCAAAATCTAAGATTTCTTTACTGTAATATGGCCAGTCGGTAAATTAAACGTAAGGATTCTAATATGTTGACTTTCTGGGTAATTTTAATATATAAATTCTGAAAAGAACAAAAGTTTATAACATATTATATAACAATATAACATTATAAGATGTAACTCTCTATTCAATAATTTTCATTGAATGTCTCCTATGTACCAGACACTGTTCACCCAGACACTGGTTATAAATAAAATTTATGTGTGAACAAAATATATATGATCCCTGCCTTCACAGTGCTTATGGTTAAGTAGGGGAGATAAATACTAAACAAACACAAATAAACACATAATTATAAATTGTAATAATTTCCTGAAGGAAAAAAGGAGACAAATTATGAAACAAAATTTAGAGGAAACAAAACTTAGCTAGGAAACAAGTTAGAGAACTTTGGGGGTTTTTAATCTCCAGATTTCAAGGGGGAAAAATGGATCAGAAATAAATCTGAATTAGCCACACTTACTTCTTTTATCCTTAGATTTAACACTTACATTTTCCTAACAAAGGCCCAATCTGAATTTTGGATATACAGCTTCTCTTTTGTGCTCTTCTATCTTTTATTTATTTTAAATAGCTCAATGAAAAATTGGTGGTGACTTCCTGGAGAGCCTTATCTTAAGCTTTCCTGTGAGCCAGTCTTTAAGATTAGGGACATATTTATCTAAAAGGAAGAATTCTTTTTTGTATTTAAGCATGGACTCTGGGTATGCTGAAAGATAGCAAGTAAGGTAACTAGAAAAAGCTTTGGCTGTATTTCTACCTTGGATATAGTTACAAATGATGTGTTTACTTCCTCCCTCCTTTCTTGCAAATTAAATATTTGTGCTAGGATAAAGTGATTTTCCCTGTTTTTTCATTTCTTTACATAATTTACCCAGAAGCCATTTATGCTTGGGACTGGATGTAAAGTTAAGGCCCTGGAAAGGGTAAAAGCATGAAGAATCTTCCTGGTGCTGTGGATGGCTTCTTGTTCTACAATGATTTCTAAAATCCAGCGCTGCTGCTTTACAGGCGAGGCTGACTGCTCCTCTCACCTCCTATTAATGGATTGCTAATCACATCCACACTGCTCTCTCAGCAAACTAACTCTCCCAGCAAGCAGCCTGATGAAGATGGCAGGAGCCAAAAACGCCACAATTAGTAAGACATCTGAAATAAATTAGAAGATGCTATTGACTTCTTATTCCCTACACATGGTTTAATCTCCTTAACTCTTTTTTAAAATGGAGAACTCTCTCTCTCTCTCTCCCCCTCTCTCCCTCTCCCTCCCCCTCCCCCTCCCCCTCCCCCTCCC
>NW_017731708.1:487346-494277 GCF_001890085.2 Hipposideros armiger
CTCCCTCCCTCCCTCCCTCCTTCCTTCCCTCCCATCTTAGATTACAACAGGATCTGAGTTTAACTATCAGACCCCATCTTACAATGAGGTCAAGTTCTGGAGCCAAGTGATTCAAGGTATGAATTCATGGGTTAAATTGTGGAATCTCAGATCTTGATTGATGAAAAACTATCATCATAATCATTACAGTTATAAGTGATTTCTAAGGTCCAGGGCCCAGACTAAACAGTTGATATGTATTATATTAGTAAATTATTTCTCATAACAACCCTGAAAGATAGGAACTTTTATCTCCATTTTACAAATGAGTGAAAAGGCACTTAGAAACCTAGGAAGCAGTAGAGCCAACATTTAAGCCCAAACCCTAACTTTCCACATACCAGGACACTCTCTGACTGCTTGTCAGTATTGTTTTCATCTGTGTATACTGGCTTTAAAAGTTCAACCTAAATAAATAAAAGAATAGTACAAGATTTTCTGACTCTAGAATTGTTAAGCCTTAAGACTGTTTTGAATGCATGCTAATTTGTTTACTTTTATTAACTCTACACATATAAATCTTCAGTTTAGATCCCAGCAATATTTTAATCCTATTTTTCAAAGGATAAGTCTCTAACCTATACATTTATTCATCTTCCACCCAATGGCTATGCCAGTTCCATGTTTTTTAAATTAATGCTGAATTTCTCAAACCAATGTTCATCATAAAGAGCAGGCTTTCTTTAGAGAAAGCCATTTCCCTATTAACATTATTAAACTTCCCTATTAGCATGTAGAGAAATCTATTACAAAAATGTGTTAGTTGAGATATACTAGGTTATGTTATGGTAAAAATTAATCTTTAATTTTCGGTGGCTTAACATAATGAAGATTCATATTTCTTGCTCATACCACATGTCCATCACAAGCCAGCAAGAATCTTTGCTCCACTTACTTGGGTCCCAGACTGACCAAGGCCCCATAGTCTCTCTCTTCCAGGGAATTTCATTCTCTTTATTTTTTTCATTTATACTAGCCTCTTCCATACCTTATAGATGCTCTATATGGAACACATAGCTTCCTTGATCAGGAAAAAAAATAAACTGGTAAGTTATACATAGGCTTTTTACTGCCTCAGTCTGATGATCACCGTTGCTCCCATTTCATTGGCCAAAACTGGGCACACAAACTACAGAGGCTGAGAAATGGAACATTTAGTGAGCATTACTGTCTCTGTCACAAGTAAAACTTTTCTTGTCCTTTGAAAGCGAAATGAGTTATTTGTCAAGCTGCATGAACTCAAATATTATAGAAACACTTTTTAAGTTTTGTTTTGTTATGCTCATTCAAAATCTGTACATATTTGAACTAGCTAAAGAATTATAGTCTGAAAAAAAGGAGTGGTTTCTTGTTGTGTCAGCTAACAATGCCCATTGAGGCAAAATAGAAACCTGCAATGCCCCTTTCCCCTTTTATATTTTTACCCTTGTGATTTGATACCACTTTTCCATGATCTGAATGCATGACCCCACTATAAAGAAAAGAAAGATAAGCGCTCCCTTATGTACTGATGACATATCTTTATTCAAATACTCCAAGATTGTCTTTAACAGAGAATCATCTTCCTATCACATTACTTCCCCCCAAATGGCTAGAGACAAGTATTCTAGAATTAAAGTCATTATTTTCATTCAATATCACCCAACATTAAATGAGTTCATAATTTAAAACTCCATAAATCCACTTATTAATATTTTACAATCAGTTTAACTTAATATGTTCACCAGGAAATTATATTTCTTTAAGGTATACATCCTCGGGGCCCTTTACTGAAATAGTTTTATGGCCAAAGCAAATGTTCTTTTAAAGCTGCTCTAAAGTTTTTCCAGGATAAAACAATTGTGTACATGATTAGGGTGAAGAACTTTGACCTTCTGAGAGCTCATTTTTCTATGTTTCAGAGCTCACCAAATATTATTTTGGAGGAAGAATCGTGCCCTGCCTAAAGATGCTGTCACAGCCATTTCTGTGCAGAGGTGAGGCAGCTGCTTTATTAGCCCCCTAAATTGTGATTTAAGCCAGTTTACTTTTAAAAGCTAAGGCCTGTGGCTCTACACATCGAATAATTGCTGCTTTCCAGACACATGTCAAGGTGTACAAGTATAACCTCGGACCTACTGCAGGTCCATCCCTATCAAAATCCTCAGAGAGAAAAGAAATATTTATGAATGATTATCCAGAGAATGTACAGGCCATCCCTTTCTCTCAGCACTCAGAGTGTGATCTATAGACTAGAAGCATCTGCATCACCTGAGAACTTGTTAGATTTGCACAAACTGAGGCCCTAACTCAGACTAGTAAATCGGTCTTCATTTTAACAAGGTTCACATGCACAGTAGAGTTTAAGAAGCACTCCTCTAAACCACATTCCTAACCTTGGGTCCATGGATCCCCTAGATGACCCTCAGGAAGACTGTGAATCCTTTGAAATTGTATCTAAGTGATGTGCATGTGCGTTTGTGAATTTTCTGAGGACTGCATGATCATCATCAGATTTTCAAAGGATTTGCTTTGAATATATTCACATAAAGTTAAGACCCCTACCTGCAGATTTTCTAAAATATTTCTTTGGTCTTAACAAAAGCATCAAAGAAGTTTACCATCTCTATTAGTTATTCTATTGCTGCATAACAAATTACTCCCAAATTTAGCCATTTGAAATAATAAGCATTTATTATCTCACAGTGTCTGTGGGTCAAGAACCTGGAATGGCTTGACTGGGGGCTTTTGGCTCAGATTCTCTCATGAGGATGCAGTCAAGCTGTCAGCCAGGGCTGCAGTCTTCTGAAGGCTCAACTGAGGCTGGAGAATCCACTTCCAAGCTCCCTGACAGGTGTTGGCAGAAGGCCTCAGCTCCTTCCTGCATGTTGGCTGGAGACCTCAGTCCCTCACTTAAGTGGGTCTCTCCATCACCTACCCGAGTGTCCTTCAGCATGGCAGCTGCTTTCCTCAGAGAGAGTAACAGACAAAGTCGCGCTGCCTTTTATGACCTATCTGTAAGTCACACACTATCACTTAGCCTTATTCTATTCTATTTCACATAATGCATGTAAATAAATACTTTAGTCAAGTATTCCACACATGGTAAGTACTACTTAGTAAGTGTAGCTATTGCACTGAAGGCTACTATAATGAGCAATTCTACAAAAATCACTGTTATGTAAACCATAAAGATATGGAGGACATTGTAATATATATATATATATATATATATATATATATATATATATATATAGTCACAGGATGTGGAGTACAGCATAGAGAATAGAGTCAGTGGAATTGTAACAGCTATATACAATGTCAGAGGGGTAGTAGATTAGGGAAGAGGGGTTATCACTTTGCGAGGAGTATAAATATGTCTAACTATTATATTGTTTTGTACACCTGCAAGTAAAAAAAAAAAGCTATGGGAGGGTTTCTATTTGATTTCAGTGAAAGGAATAGATGATCCATCTCATGTTCATTGTGAATTAGATGATTGTGTCCTCTCTGTGTTCTAGAAAGCACATTATCACATTCATGATTTGACCTTAACAAGGGAAAGGAAACTCTCTCAATAAGTATTCTGTGCTCTAATCTTGCTGTTAGCTTTATGTTACTTTCCCCTATGTTCCTTTTCTCTTGATGTTCCATCTATTCTGGTAACAATATTTTATTTTGTCTTATTGTACATGGTTTTGTAAGCTGTTAAAGACTTTTTGGAACTACACAAGGTATAACATAGTCTTTCAAAGTTCACTAATGAGAAAGCATACATTAGTTATAGGATATTTGACCTAACACATTCTCTTTATAATATGGAATCTGAACACTTTTCTAATGATCACTTACTGAGGAAAGCTATGGAAAGTTTCCCCCCACCCCAGCAAGCATAACACATAAATTTAGCACATTTTAGGGGACTTATGCACCTCTTTAGGGTATTCTGAGACCCAATTTCCAACATGGGGGCCCCCCCCACACGAACAAATAATCCACAGACACCTGCAGGGTGTCCAAGAACTCAATTCAATCTGACACTATCCTACCCAGAGATAGTGTCAGATTCCACAGGATTTAGATTAAGGGTTCAGACTTACAAGACTGCCCTACACACACACAAACCCTTCAGATGCTAGTCACAAGCCCAAGCTGGTATCTATGTTTCTGAGCAATCAGCTACAGATTAAAGCTTCCCACAACAAATTAATTAATTTGCCAGGGCAGTTCACAGGATTCAGAGAAACATTTTACTTATTAGATCAGCAGTTTACAGTCGACCAAAACAGGTTTGAACTGCACAGGACCACTTACACACAAACTTTTTTCAGCAAATACAGTTAACTCTTCATGTTCACAGGTTTCTATTCTGAGGATCCAACCAACAGCAAATCAAAAACAGTATTTTTGCCTTCCCGGCCACTGTTTCGTAACTGCAGACCAGAAACACTGTTTTCGATTCATGGTGGCTGACCCCGTGGGTGTGAAAAGCCTACTGTAGAGTCAAAAGTTATACTATTTTTGTCCATCACAGGTCAGTAAGAGTCTCTGCTCCACTTGGGGACCCAGGCTGACCAAGGCCCCCACCAACTTATAAATGCTCCATATGGAACACATAGCTTCCATATGTGTTCGGCACCCCTAGCTCCCCTGCACTGTTCAAGAGTCAACTGTATCATAAAAGAATGTAATCAGGAGCAGCTAGATACCTTGCATATGGCAAGGTATGTGGGAAGGGGCACGGAGCTTCCATGCCCTCTCCAGGCAAGCCAGTTACCAGTACCTTTATGTGTTCACCAACCTGGAAGTTACCCGAATGCTGTCCTTTGGGGTTTTTATGGAGGCTTCATTACATAGGCATGATTGATTAAATCATTGACCACTGGTGATTGAACTCCATCTCTAGTCCCTCTCCCTTCCTGGAGGAGCGTATGAGGTGGGGGTGGGATGGAGTCCCAACTCTCTAATTACCTGGTTGGCTCCACTAGCAACCAGCCCCCATCCTTACTTGCTTATCAAAAGTCACTTCATTAACATAACAAAAGACACCTTGATCACTTCACACATGGAAAGTTCCAAGGTCTTTGGGCACTGTGAACCAGGACTGTGAAAGGAGACCAAATACCCAGGGTGCCAAAAAGATGTATACAAGTGGACACTTTGGTCAATGTTTCTCAAGCAGTATTTCGCCATAGTCAGAAGTGTCTGGATTCTGATGGGAACCACTCTGAGCCCTCTTATAATTGCAGAAGTCAAAAGTAACTTGTATTCATCTTTTGTTATCGGTATATATTGAGTATTACAATTTTAATAGTTTTTTTCCTTTCTTAAAATGTATATACATTTTTTTGCCACCCTCTGTATATTTCTTATAAATCACAATACTACCACACCACACTAGAGCCCATCCACAAGCCCCAGGTTGAGAACCGTTCTCTGTGAGGGCTCCCTGAAGTTTAATTCAGAGAATTCATCTTCTCTAAACTTTGTATAACCAAAAAGCAGTCTTCAAATGGTTGCTACATCCCCCTGAGGGTACTGCAGGCCTTTTCAAAAGATAAGATGGCATTCATTTAGAACCATCAATTTCCAAATCCTCAAATTCCACACGTATTCTTTTCTAAACTTGATCTGAGAACATGCCACAATCAAGATATCCTGCCTGTTCTCCTTTCCCACCTCCCCGCTCCTTTCGTAATTGCATTTTCCCACATTAAAAATAAAGACATGTCTTTATGCATCCCCAAACTTACCATATTTCATTTCCCTGAGAGTTAAAAGCAGAGTGAAAATATAGGGAGAATTCAAAATATCTGTTTTGATGAAGCCATCTTTAATCAAAATACCATAAACACCACAGTAGACCTTAACACCTTTCTCTGTCTTAAATTTGTATCTGTCAAGAGTAAAGCAAGGTGTTAGATATCTCTGCTAGGATGCTTTAATTTTAGATTTATAGTAGAGTAGGGCAGCAGAAGTCAAGGCAATTTTTCCTCAACAACTTCATTCCTTCCATTTTTTACATATTATTACAAAATTCATTGCCCCTGAAGAAAAGTTCTTCTGAGAACAGAACAAAAGAGCCTCAGTAAAACAGAGAAGCAGTCTCTTATTTCATTTGGTAACAAACTCCTGGCAAAGTTGCATGACTTCTCTAAATATCTACCTTAGCATTATAATTAGGAAGGAAGATGATAATTGGTGGGATGCATACTAACTCATATAACTGATTTAAAACTAAAATCATATTTCTCCTGATGAACTGTAAGTGTGATTTTGTTCATTAGTTTGACCAAAGGGCTTATTTGGCCAACTCTCTTACATGTCGAATATTTTCCGTACATTGAATGAACTAAATATAAAGTTGCATGTATTAAAAATAAATAAATCACATATAAGATAAAATGTATTCACAAAGGTGAATTGAGAGTAAGTTTTTCAATTTTCCCAACCCTTTCTCAGTACGTCGACATACCTCTAAGTGAATGAGTAAGAGTAACTAATACTCAATTGATAACTCTTAGTAAAGTCTCTTTGGGAGATTTGTCAGAAATAAAGGACTCTAATGACTGAGTAACAAATGCTGTCTGTGTAAGTTAGGTGGTTTTCTAATTCTATGCTTTCAACAAAATTGAAGAAAAACCTAACTGAGTTGTCAGTTGCAATATTTCTAGCACATAACTTGAAAGACGTTTTAAAAATTGAGTAATATTGCCATAATCAAGCTTCTTCCACTCCCAATACTTATGAGAATAAAGATTTCTCAGAGCTTATATCATTAAAATTAAAAAAGAATAGAATTGAATGATACTATATATAGAGGATCCCAAAGTCTCTATCAAAAAGCTATTGGATCTAATAGACAAATTCAGTAAACTAGCAGGATACAAAATCAATACTCAGAAATCAGTTG
>NW_017731708.1:496335-524316 GCF_001890085.2 Hipposideros armiger
AAAAAAAAGAATAAAATTGATGATGAAAATTTCATCTTCTTCTAGTCATAAGTAATGATAAGTAATAGTCATCCATAGATACACGTAAAATGTGAGAATCACTATGTCAGGGAATTGCCTCGAAAAGTAAACTAACACAGAAAGGGCTTAGACCGTGAGTGGCACAAAATGAATACCAATCCACATAAACTATTATTATGATGTAAAAATTTATGGCAGAGACCTTATCCTAGGCAGGAATCAGGGGGGCCTGTAGGAGGAACTCTCTAGCGGTACAATTGGCTTTGCTAAAGATAATACACATCCTTAAAATTATCCTTTTTGTGGCCTGCTTCTTCACCCAAGTGTTAAAGACTTTCTGCTTTTTGCCTTAGTCACTTCACCTATAAAATGTGGACTTTTACTGTTACCCCCAGGACCCCACAGTGGGCCTGAAGGAGATCCCTAGTTTACCTGCCCCTTTAGAGGCCTCTCAGTGTCCTTTGTTCTAACAGGTATAGCAGGCTGCTTCCAACGTTCAGACAATTTTTCATCTTTGTTTTCTAAAATCCTGTTCTCCTAATTTGCCATCCATACTTTCATCATTGTCCTCTTTTCTGTTTCCTATTCTCTCTCTTTCTTTAATTGCCCCCAAATAATCATTCATCTATTTTGAAAATAAAATATTCATGCTTACCAAAATGCATATGGATATAAAATGAAGTATACTAGAATTTCATATAAAAGGAACTTGCACTTAGGGAAGGATTGTTGGTCCTATGAGTCTTTAAATATAATTTTTAGCCACTACTTTCATGCAGACAGTGCCAGATTCTGTACATGCAACACAGTAAATAGTTTATGGGATAATGTGATTTTTCCCCCAAAAGGTGAGACTGATAATTCATGTTCCTGGCTTATGAATGGCTTAAATAACTCAACCAGTTTCTCTCCTGTACCCTTATTCCCAATTCAAGCCTTTAACCAATCTGGAATGAGTTTATTCATTCAGTCTGATCATGCTGAAGGTTCTGGACACCACATTTTCCAATGAGGCATTGCTACAGAGTCTAGCATTTGCTGTGGTAGGTAGACAGTTTGAATCATAAGCAGTCAATTTCTTTCTTAGGCTTATGTTTACTTGTTCAACTAGACGTACACATTAAGCAAAAAATCTTGAGCTCTGTGCCTGTGACAATAGTTAGGGGTACAGGATTGTTTTTCTACAAGACTCTCAGAGGAAGTTTGTGATCTGTACAAATTGTGAAAGTACGGCCCTGACAGAGCAAGATGTGAGACTTCCTAATCCCTCAGGTAATAATGTTAAAGGCTTCTCTGTCATTCGTGCATATTATGTGTGCATAATTCTGTTGTCTAAGTGATACTCTCTTAAGTAACAATTGTGTCTCTGTGCACTGGCATTTTATGACTAGACCCAGCTCCAGTACTGACATGATGATTTATAAGTGGTAAGAAGCAGTAGTTTGTGTTCATCATAACGCATTCCTGTAGACTAAAAAGTCAATAACCACTTGACATTCAGAAAACATCCTCATGCTGGCAAGTTGCAATGCTTCTGTCTCAGTTTGCTCAGGCAGCCATAACAAAATATCATAGACTCTGGGGCTTCAACAACAGAAATTTAATTTCTCACAGCCCTGGAGGCCCGAAGTCCAAGATCAGGGTGCCTGCATGGTCAGGTTCTGTCGAGGACCCTCTTCCTGCCTTGCAGATGGCTGTCCTCTGGCTATGTCCTCATGTGAGAAAGAGAAGACAAGTTCTGGCATCTCTTCTTAAAGGGGCACTAAACTCATCGTGAAAGCCCCACCCTGATAACCTCCTTTAAACCTGATTACCTCCCAAGGGCCCCATCTCTAAATACCATAACATTGGGGTTTATTAATTTGGGGGGAGACAAAATTCAGTCCACAGCAGCTTCATAATACCTTCTCTGAGTAAGT
This sequence comes from Hipposideros armiger, assembly GCF_001890085.2. Taxonomy (NCBI): domain Eukaryota; kingdom Metazoa; phylum Chordata; class Mammalia; order Chiroptera; family Hipposideridae; genus Hipposideros; species Hipposideros armiger. The sequence continues at coordinate 498,276 of NW_017731708.1, forward strand.
AGTGAAATCATTATGCAGAGATTAAGCTTTGTGGGAAAAACACCTGGAGGTAGTGACATAGCAATAGAGGTACAGGTGCAAGAGTTTTATTGTGAACTACACACACACACACACACACACACACACACACACAATGTCACAACATGACATCTGAGAAATTATCCCAAACTGCAGTGCTTGGTCTTTAACATAAGCAACACACTTCACATTTTGTTGATTAGATTAGGGAAATTTACACTTCAGAATAATTTTCGGTATATTTTTTACAATTCCACCTGGAGACCAGGCAGAGAAACAAAAATAAAGAGCAGTAATTCTCTGTTGGCCTTTTTTCCTGCTGAAGTGAAGTCACCTCATATGTCTATCCACAACTGAGCCTTCACAAAGAGCATTGCTTTGCCCATCATGGGATTGAACTAGTTAAAGTGAAAAGGAGTTGCCATTTGTTGTTACTTCTTAATTCTTTTCAGTTTCTATAAATCCATGCTTCAGTGATTGGGTTTAGCCTAGAGGGCATTCTGGGAATAAAAGAATATCCTTTTGAAGACCTGTTCCTTCCTAGGTTTTGTGTTTTTTATTTGTTTTATTTTTACTGATAACCAGTATGTCTCCACCTCCCATCCAAGACCTATCTCCTCCATGAATCTTATTTTTCCTTTCTCTGGCTTTTAAAACATGCATTGTATGGGCTGCATAATAACTTTCTCAGGAGTTCTCTAAATTAAAGTGGTCACATGTAACACTCAATTAATATTTGATTGATTCATTGATATCCTTTATAAATAGCTCTAGTCCATTAATTATGTGTCTGTTATGTACACTTTTTAAAAAGAGAGAGAAGAAACACAAAAGAGAGCAAGTCGTGTGCAATTGGACTTCTTTCTGGAAGCTTTGTTATTGTTTATGACACCCAAAGCATCTCATCAGGTCCACAGGGCCACCTGAGAGGAAGCAGGACACCACACACACCCACTCTGGGATGCCCCAAGTTATCTGGAGAGTCTGTCACCATCATCCCTCTCCCAAACCAGAGTTTTGTTTGGAGAGGTGCAGACCTCCTTTTAAGGGACCACTCACTAATATCTAACTCTTATTTTCTTTCCAACATTCTCTTCCTTTTCCAGTGAAGGATGACGTTTTTGTTTTGTTTTGTTTTTTTGTTTTTTAATTTGCTCTCAGGTAGGAATAAAGGGAGGTAGGGGCAGCGTAGAACTCACTTATCAAGTATTCTTTCCAATTTTTCTGCCTTATAATTGGTCCTGAAGATTTAAACTTAAAAAGCAAGCAAACAAAGACATAAAAACAGGAAGTTGCTGCCTTGGTTCTCTGGTTCTATTTTCAGTGGGGTATGGTGACCTAACATCCAGTTGCACTAGGGAAAGGACAGGGGAACAATAGAAAATGGAGGGGGACCACATCCATTCATATTTTGAAACATCATCCAGGTGCAGGTTATGGTAATTAGGTTCAATATCAAAGATAGTCTAATAATTATTGAAGGACTTATTAAAATAATACTTTTGAGAAACAGGATTTAGTAATACATTTAAATAATTGTTTTTAAATGAATCATAAAATTAAGTTTGCCTTAGATTCTTTCAGGTTTTCCCAATTCTTAGCTCAGGCAACAATTTACCCTATCAACAACCTGTTTTCTATGAAAATTCATTAAAAATTTCTATCTGTAATATGAAATTTTGATCATTTGATTGCTGTAAAAAGCAGTGGTTTGCTGTCAGTGAAGGTGACATTTTACCCCTAATCAAGTAAAAGAATAGCTGTGGAAGGAGCTGTTATCTTGCTGTTAAAAAATGGAGACTTTGCTTCCCTAATAAAGAATGTATTTGCAAGTCGTTGATCTCAGGGGAGTTATACAGGAGGAAGTTAATATTTTCTTGCTAAATTTTCAATCACGAAAACATTATAAATTAATTGTAAAAACTGAAAATGTATGAGTGAAAATTATTTATATACAAAGAGCTGTAGGAAGATATATATAGCTGCTGAAGATATATTAAGAAGTGGTTAACACCACTGTCTTCTCCCAATATTTTCTACATTCTTATTACTTCTAGCCAACTATGTTACAAAAGAAATTTATTACATTCATTGTATTTCCATTAATCTTTTTAAAAAATAATATTATATTGCTTTTTATTTTATCATTTCACAGCTATTGTTTTTCCACTAAGCAATGATTTTTACCATGAGGCTGAAATCAATAGACATTTAACAAGTAATATATATATAGGTTTAACATCAATCAAAAACTCCAAGGAGCCAACACAGCACTTACTAAAATTGAGTTTGAATTCATCCTTGTTATTGTATTTTGTGCAACCTCTTTTAGAGGCTCTGGTTTGCTTTGCTGAGAAAATAATGCAATTCTCAATACTAATTGATAAGAGATTTAAAAATATATAATTCAGAAAAAAAACTATTTACTCCACATAGCTGGAACGTGAAGATGTAGAGCCCTTTTCTTCCACACTTGCTTTGCCTCTGGTAATACAAGACAGCAGGATATTTTCAGACTACTTTGATTTTGTGTGATTTTTACAGAGAAAACCCTCACTTATAAAAAGGGTTGGAGATAGAATGTTTGCTTTCCAAGAAGGCATGACCAAACTAATATCTTTAGGAAAAGCTGCATGAAACATAAAGTATCCTTTGGTTATCTGATTATACTACGTGATCCCAAGTAAGAAGCTAAAATGAGACAAGCTAAAAACTTAAAAGTCAAATTATTAAAGTAATTGTAGTACCTAAGTTAAAATATGACACTAATTAAATTTAGAAAGGAAAATATATAGATAAAAATAAGGAAAGTTGAGCATATGGCTATAGATGATCCCACAGATCAAAAGAACCTAGCTAGCCATTAGAGGTCCTGGTAATGAAAACCAGACAACTCCAGGTAAAAAAACAAAACACAGAGGTGATAGAAATGAGCTGCTATGTCAGGACCTCACACTTTTCATACATCAGGTTCTTTGTCTAATCCTCCTTAATATGGGCACCTGTTCCTTTATCACAGCCTATCATAGTCCAACCTGCATTACTTCCTTGGGTTCTGAAAGTCATCTGTAACTGTCTCCCACTTGCCACGAGAAAATTTATGGTTTAATGCTTACCAAAGAATATGGTATATTCTTGCTTATATTAACATGGCACAGCATCAACAGTGCTAGAAGCTCTCTCCCTAGACTTTAAGAAACTTGCAACCATTATTTTTACATATTACCCTCACTAAATTGATATCAGTATTATTTGAAATGGCAATGTTACATGTATATACATGGATAAGGTTATAAAGGAAACTTCTCAAGGAATGTTTTGATAGGAAAGAAAAAGAAAGGAAGGGATTAAACACTTCGTACAGAATAAAATTTAACAATTAGAAATAAATCTCTGCCAGAAATTGGGAATTTTATAAGACTGACCATAAAATCTCTGGGTTCATAAGCTCCTCTGCAGTCATTCTGACCTCTCCATAACAGCTCTCAGAGGGCTATCCTTACCCTTTCTCCCACATTTTTGTTTATAAATTAGAGTCAGAGGTATTTTGTTGAAAAGAACCAACAGACCAAAAGGGGTAAGGCCCATTTAAAATCTGCGGTTTATAAAAATTCAAGGCCTCTAGTACAGGCCAGACAGAGGCTTCTTAACTTCTCGATGGCTAATGTTATTTTTCAGAATATGATACAACTTGAATATACAGTAATTTGTAAAATATTAGAAACAAAATGAGGGTAACAAGCATCACTCCAAGCTTTAGTTAGTATTCCTTTAGAATAAGACGATTTTTCAGGACCTTCAATGCTTGCAACTGAAAACACTTTTATGAATAAGAATAAGGTAGAGTCTTACTGGATCAATACTTTGTTTTCAAGGGCCAGGTTCTCATTCTGTGTAACTATGGAAATCAGATTACACAGGAAGGCAACCTTCCCCAGAGGGAGCTGGTTACAGGTGAGCTTTCTGATGCTGCTAATGAAATTGAAATTCTGAATCCAGCTATGTTGATTGAATTCAACACACTCTAATGGACACACACCTCATTATCATAAGTTTTATTTTAGTAAAGGGAAACAAAACATAACTAATATTATTGAAATGCTTACTTGGCTTCTAAGTACATGCTACTGAAAAAATGTGGAAACATTCTCTGGATCAAGAACCTCTTATCTATGTAATATATTAATAGCATCTTTTACCTCCAGCATTAACACATTAGCAATTGATTTTGGTCAATTATCACCTGAGCTAAATTACTGTTATTTTTATTCTAACATCTACCTTAAATATGTCTATTTTAATGTTTCAAGTTGTTCATAATTATACTAAAATTAACCACTTTATAGCCAAACTTCCTTTTTTTATATATAACATTAGCACTTGTATTAGGTTCTTATGACTGCTATGATAAATTATCACAAACTTAGTGGCTTAAAACAATACAAGTTTGTTATCTTACAGTTCTGGAGGTCAGAAGTCCTAAGTAGGTCTCACTGTGCTAAAATCAAGTTTTGGGGCAGGGCTGCCTTCCTTCTGGAGGCTGTAGGAGAGAATTCGTTTTCTTGCCTTTTCCAGTTTCTAGAGTCTGCTGCATTCCTTGGTTGCTAGCCCCTTTATCTTCAAAGCCAGCAATGGCTAATCAAGTCTTTCTCCCAACAAATCATTCTGACCTCCTCTTCTGCTTCAATCATCCACACTTGTGCTTTCATTGAGCCCACTCTGAGAATAATCACCATATCTTAAAGTCAGATTAGCAACTATAATTCTATTTGCAACTCTAATTATCCCTTGCCACATAACCTAATATATTCACAGGTTCTGGTGATTAGGACACAGGTATCTATTGGGGGACACAGGGTATTATTCTGATGACCACAGAACTCCAGTATTTATTGTATTAAAATATGTTTGAACTTTAAAAGATCTTTGTAGGCCATACTTTGTCATGGATTGTCCTCCAAAAAGAGGTGTTGAAGTCCTAACCCCTGTGAATGTGACCTTTTTGGAAATAGGGTCTTTGCAGATGTAATTGAGTTAAAATGAAGTCATTAGGGTGGGCCCTCATCCCATATGACTGGTGTCCTTAAAAGAGGAAGAAAATGCCATATGACATGTAGATACATAGACAAAACACCACATAAACACACAGGGAGAATGCCATGTGATGACAGAGGTAGATATGAGACTGATGCAGCTGCAAACCAAGGAATGTCAAGGACTGACAGCTACCACCACCACAAGCTACAAAAAGGCAAGGAAGGATTCTCCTCTACAGGTTTTAGAGTGAGCATGGCCCTGCCTCCACCTTGATTTTGGAACTCTAACCTCCAGAACTGTGAGAGGATGCATTTCTGGTGTTTTAAGTCATACAGTTTGCACTAATTTGTTACAGCAGCCCTAAGAAACTAACAGATACTCTCTATTCTTCCTATCACTGTCCATTGCTCCTGTATTGATAGTTTCTAGTCTATCAGTGTCTTTCTCCTGATGGGCTCCAAAGTACATAAAATGGAGTTTTACCAAAGATGAGCTGAGATGACATCCTGCATTTCTTCAAAGTTCCCTTGTTTAGACATGTTGAAGTGTTTCTTTCACTTTTCAGCAAAAATTTCCATTGCATTGTGAGGTCTTGTAGCTTCCAATCAAGCCTAGTTGATTCTCTGCAGACAAAGTAAATTATAAATGTAACTGCACTTTTAATATCAGTATTGTTTTTAGCAACCTCACAATAGAACATTTCAGATCTTTCTATAAATATTTACTGAAGGGCACAGTTGCAAAATTGATGAGAAAATGCAAAGACAATAAAACACTACTCATGCTCTAATGATCTTATTTTCTGATACATTAGACATCTTTGGAGCATCTTACCCTGAATAGACTTTCTCTGAGAACTTCCCAACACACGTACGGTGGGCCTTGGCAGCCATGTCTGTCTGAGGTGACCTGCCCTTCTCAGAAATTTGGAACTGGGATGCAGGGTCATTTGACCTGTGTGTAAAACTAAACGGATGGACATAACAAGGCATAAATCTGAGAGATATGTTGCTGCTAGGTACAGAGAAAGCCAATGTGCAGGGGCACATAATAAAGCTGATTTACAGAAAGAAGTGGAACCCATTGACCCCCAAATAAGAGTGACTGAGGGAGTGCCTTCTGTTGTTCCTGACAGCTTTCTAGTCCCTGGCTAGCCCTCCTTTTTATTCAACTTACTGTGAAAATATAGGTCAGTTGTAACTAACAAATTGTTGACTACGACAGGAAATTAAATAAATCAAACTTGAAAGTAAGCAACATCTTAGATAAACAAAATGTGTATAGAGAACAGTTCAGTATGCATGACTGAAAAAAGAGTTTGTGAATGTCAGTAAGTGGAACTCAATACTAGACAGGTAGGTCAGAGCTGCACCACTTGGTAGACATTATGGCACCACTGACAGTCCTGAGCAGCAAAGGGACACAACAGTAACTGTTAACATTTATTGAGTGCCAATTAAGTGCCAGAGATAAGCATTTTATGTGCATATTTTCATTCAATTGCAATAATTATAGTGTAAGGAATTATTATTATCCACAATACAGATAAGCAAATAAAGAATGAAAGATAAAGTAGCTTAACCAATTTCCCACATTTAGCTAACTCCAGATTGGGGGGTTCAACTCTTCTAGACTGAGTTGCCTTAAAGTCAGAATTGTCCTTTAGAATGACCACTTTAGTTGGAAATACTTAGCACAAAATAGGAGAAGAGGCAGAAGGTAAAGAGACAATTTAAGAAAACTTTCCCTAGGAGAGATTTAGAGAGCCATCGGGGGATAGCACTGGGAATGGAGAAGAGAAGTGATACAGAGACTTCTTTGGCGAGTCTGAAAAGCTGTTGGCACAGGAATGAAAGGGAAAGCAGAGTCAAAGCTGAACTCAAGGTTCAGACCTAAAACTTGGAAGGACAGTAATGCCCTGAACAGAAGTAGGAAAGCAAAAGGAAGTTTAGCCTAGGTGAGCGTCCGTGTAAGAGGAGGACTTCATGAAGTTATCTGGGATTGAGATGCCAGCAAAACATCTGGGTGGAGCTGTCCAACAGGCAGGTGGCTGTGTGAAGCTGAAGCTCAGGGGAAAGGTCACACTGGAGATATTGATTTGGGAGTCACGTTCACAAAAATAAAAATGAAAGCCTCAAAAATGAATGAATTGCCAAAGTAGAGGATATAATGAGAAGGTTGATGATAGAAACTTAGAAAAACATTTAGCAGCCTGCTGGAGTTTCTAGTGAGATCAAAGATCCGATATAACAGAACCACATTATATCACTGGAGACAAAAATGAAAAAAATAATGAATCACTCAATATTTGAGCAACTAAGATACAAGTTCAGGTCTTAAGGATTTTAGAAGCTATGCCTCCCCCAAAATAGAAACTTCCCCATGGTACAGGTATCATAAGGAAGTTCTTTTCTAAAATAATTGTACAGAAAATAACTTTATGAAATCAGAGGTGACAGTGAGGAGCTTGGACTTCAATTCATGAAGGTCTTCACTGCAGATTTTCTGGGCATCCTGCACTACACACTGCAAAGCACATGTTTTAACCTGTAGTCATCTTTATCAGCATGAGGTGCTGTACTTTTACTATGCTTTAAAGGGAGAGTATTTGGAGTAACTGTGAAAATTCTTAGTACAAAAAATTTATACAAGGAAATGATGATGATCACTTACCCTTTAAAAAACAGTCTTTTGCTTTCCATACAAATAACTCAAGTATATATAAGATGCAAAATACTCCCAAAGATTGAGTTTGTCATAAATCTAGTTTTCATAGTTATAGACTTATAACCTCAAACAAATACACAGCAGTTTCTAATAATTTTGTGAGGAGCAACATATTGATCATTTGGATGTTAAAAAATAATCTTTTGACTTTAATCTTGAAAGTTCATTTGAAGTATATTTGGTTTGTTTTTATGTCTTGGTCTTATGCATTTCACAGGAAACCCAAGCAGAAAGAAAACATAAATTTCTCATGGTTTCTTCTTTCAGCTTTACTTCCCTGCTGTGTCGTGCCAGTCAGTGCTTGGTGAGAAATGAGTCTTGCTTTCTAAATGATGCACCAAAGCTGCAGACAGTTGAGCGCTTGTAAGTGTTCTGTTACTTTCTACACTTGAAATAGGGCAGAGCACCAAAGAAGGAAATCCTACAGTGGAAGGGTAATGACAGCAAGACTTGAGCATCCTGAAGCAAAGGTAAAGGAAGTTGCTTCCTTGTTTCATTGAATATTTGATACCTAACTAAGTAACTCTTCTAGGAATCAATCCATTTACCTTTTGTCACTAATTCCAAAGGGGAATAATATACTAGAAAGCTATTTTATTGGCAGAAACATTAAATAAGAAATAAACATTAGTTCCATCTTAATATTCCTCTATTGACTTAAGAGAATAAGTTGTCCTCTTAAGGGTATGTTTTAACATCTAAGTTAATAAATGATTTCAAGCAGTATATTCATGGAATTTCATATGAATGTTACACAGAGTTAACAATTGCTTTAAAAGGTGTCTTAATTTAACTGATTAGGTCCTTCAGAAATTAATAGCAATAGATAAGTCAAAAGATGCTCAATTTGACCCCAAATTTAAGAAAGACTTATCAAAATGAAATATTATTTTTAGACTATAAGATTGCTTTAAAAGTTTGACACGTTCTACTAAGAATTTATGGAAAACAGGCTCCTTTCTGCACTGCTGATGGGACTATAAGTTGGTCCAAAATTTTAGAAGGACAATTTGGCAACACCTGACTGAATTAAAATCACACATTGCTTTGATCCAACAATTTCTCATTGGGGAATTTATCCCTTGGATACTTACTTACTCAAACAATCCTACATATGCACAAAGAACATCATTGCAACATTTTTAGAGTTACAAAAAAGGAAATAGGGCCGGCCGAGTGGTGCGATGGTTAAGAACTGGCTTGGGACACCAGAGGGCCCGGTTCGGATCCCACATATGAGGGCCAGTGACACTGCCCTCTACAGCTAAGATGCTGAACAACAGCTCAACCTGGAGCTGGGCTGCCATGAGTCCCCGACGCCGGTGTAGGCTGCAGCCCCTGCTGCAGTGGGTTGCCATAGGCTACCTTGTGTATCCGGCAGCCAGCGTGAGCAGCCAGCAGCTGCTGTGAGTGGCTGTCCAGAAGCCGGCGACTTGATCTGCCTCTCCCTGGAAGAGCGCAATGATGGTGCCAACTTGGGCCAGTGAAGCAACGTCCTCCACAACTAGACTGAAGAACAAAAGCACAGCAACTTGTCTGTTCCCCTTCCCCCTAATTCCCCAGCACTGTTCCCATCCCCCCAATTCCCCAATAAAAAATAAAAAAAGGAAATAACCTGTTTGTCAATAAAATAATTAAATTACCTGCATTTATACTGTGGAATACCATATGACTATTAAAAATGATGCTGATGTAGCAAATTTCTAAATGGATTATTAAGGGGAAAAAAGCAAAGTGGAAAACTGCCCAAATGAGTGGAATAAGTCAATTTGTTTAAGAAAGTAGAATGGTGATATATACATGTATGCTTATATATACAGAAGAAAAATTCTTAAGAATAAATAAACTGTTACTGAGTCTACTGACAGATTGGGTCTAGAGGTTAGAAAGGAAGAGGATTTTTATTTTTTATTTTATGTCTTTCTTTCTGCTTGAAAATTTTCTAAATATTGAATTATGTTTATAATTTTAAAATTAATGGTGCCCAGTTAGCAATTATCCATGAATATTTGGAATTCACAAATCAAATTTTATTTTATTTTATTTCTTTTCTTTCTTTTTTTTTTCTTTTTCTTATAGCTGAGCCATCCTGCCACCTGTTGGTAGCTCAGCAGCAGTTCAGCTCAGGCCAGGAATCAAACCGGCACCCTGTTGCTCAGAGCTCACACTCTTGAGAGAGCTCTTAACTAACTGAGCTACTCGGCCAGCCCCACAAATCAAATTTTAAATTAAAGCTTTCTTTTCTCTCTACTTACCTTACATGTATCAAAAAAAAAATTTTATGAAGGCAGATAAATACAGGGAAAGTTTTGACGTCTCTTTCTCCTATCCCTGCCTGCACACCTCTTCTGATAGGGCTGTTAAGAAGTAATCAGACTTTTCTCAACAAGTAGCCTTGCTAGAGAACACATGAGTAAGGGGTTGAAAAATGCACATTTATTGAGAACACACCTACTATGTGCCAAGCATTGAACTAGGGGCTTGGGATCCAAATGATTCACAAAGCAAAGGCTTTGAATAATTAGGATGATTAGAACAAATTATGAAGAGGTGGCTATAGCTTTATTAAGTTTGTGCTTACTGGTGGGTGGAGCAAGAAAGAGGGTGTTCAGGTATTTTTTACAAAATTGGCACAAGGGCTGAGAGTTGTAGGGAAGGAAGTGGAAGCAGAATTAGACAACTACAGGTCTAGAACAGTATGATTGGAAGGACCCCGAAGTGATGGTTAGAAATGTAGGTTTCCGGGGTCCAACCCCAGTCTACTGAGTCAGACTTTCTAGAGTTATGGCTTGAACATCTGCATTTAAGTCAAATTGTCTAAGTGTCCTTTTCACACAGTAAAGTTTGAGAGGCTCTGCTGTAAAATAATTCAGATCCTGAAGAATGAGTCCTACCTGGAGTCAGAGATAATCTTCTTACATTTATTTTGTCCATAGATTTCTAGGAAGATAGTAGGGCTATATGAAGCAGTGCACTAGATGTTAGTGGGCAAACTCGTGGTGAAGAAATTGAGAAAAGATTCAGTCACGTTAACAAAACAATTTGCTTGGAGATTCAGGAACTCTTGAGAAGATGATAAAAAAAATCAATATTGTGACACAATGTAAAAGCAAAGACAAAATTAAATTAGACCTAAAGCACAGATTAAGTTTGTGAAAGAGAAAGCTAGAGCCCACATTTTTGCAGTTCATCTGTTACAGTGAAACAACTGAGCATATCTTTTGTCTTTTATTATACTCATTACAACTTTTGATTATAGACAGTTCTATTGATAAAACATAGATCCCCAAATATTTAAAAGGCAGTTTTACATAAGCTCCTAATGTTTGGAGAACATCTGATTTCCTTGTGCAGTCTAGGCTATTTTAGATAATAATGAGGATAGTTATAAATGCATACCTATGACTGCCAAACATAAACTGAATTGAATTTAGTTCAGTGGTCATTTACTGACTGCTTATTACCTTGCTAATTGCCAAAGGGTATTAGAGAAAGGAGGCTGGATTTAAGACACAGTTTTTACCCTCAAAGGGTTTACAGTCTCGGAGTAAAGCTCATCTATAGACTGGCTATAATAAAAGGCAGGATGTCAAATTCCAAATCAAAATACAGTAAGTAGTAAATCAAAGCTACTGGAGTTGTAAAGAGTGGTTATTTCTGTATGGGAAGGGGAGCTAAGGGAAAGCAGAACCAATCAAATCTACTCTGGTGACAGATGTCCACCTAAGCAAAGGAAGGCTTCACAGAGGAGGAGCTCTGGTTAGAGAGGAACACAAGAAGATGAGGGTATGGGAATAGGAATAATGAATAACAATATTTTTGTAAAGGTGTGATAGAGGGTAAGTGCTTGGTGGGACTGATCCTGGTCCAGTATATGAATATAATACTAAATACTCAAGTAGATATTAATTAAATTATTATCATTATTATTGTTGTAAGGAAGAATATGTCTATAAGAATCATAGAAATCAGTAATACTCCTAAGAAGGTGATGTCCTAAAATGGGAAGAGAGACCTGTGCATTTCCAAGTTCACCACACTTTGGAGTCATTTTTTAAAAAATCCTGATGCCACAAAAGTGATATTCTCTGATGTATTTCCAATGAGATAGATGAGATACAGTGATTAAAACTTAGAAATCTAAGTAAAGAGAGGCACTTTCTATATTTCTTTCTTTGCTTCTTTGGAGAGATGCTGTGAACCAACTCAAGGATTTTCTATAGAGATAGTATACCACAATCATGCTTCTAGGGTTTTATTTTGCTTTACTTTTCGATTTTTTTCACCTTGGTTAATTTGTAATTTTGAATAATCGAGACTCTATTAAAAACATTTTCCTTGACATGTTCCTACTCTTTCTCATTTGCACTGGCTTTTCCTCATATGAAAAGAAAAAAAAATATCCAAATAGGCAATACAAATATCCATTTAAATATATGCGCTATCTTATCTCTAGGAAGAACTCAGGGACCAAAATGAATTCTTTTAAATGTTGGTCCTACGTTTCTAGTGCCTTTGGAATCATTTCAATATATGGCACAGCACCTGCCTCATGTTTTCAACATTTTATTTGACTCCCTTCGCTGTTACTCTCAAGGAAAACGTATTCCTTGGAAAAGTGTGGTGTTTTTAACCAACTCCAATAGAGCTTCAACCCTTGCTTCCTCTTTGTGTCTGTGAGCACAGCACTCTGGGGGGACCTTCTACTGGACCGAACCTCAGACAGACTCCAGCCCTCACCTCTGAGATCCAGTAGGCGGCCTGTCTGGGGCCGGCAGCCTGGCCCTTTGGAAGATAGCAGATTGTCTGCAAGACCAGGCAGCAGTGCCCGCGTCCCGGCCTCCGCAGGACAGACTCGAGCATCCCCGCCCGGTTGGTTTCCAGAGGCCCGGCGCCCCGCTGCGCCCTGGAGAGGCTCCAGCATCTCTCGGCCTGGAGGCCCCGGGCTCCCGCTACTCCCGGGCTAGGAGCCACAGCCGTTTTGAGGGCTTGATCCGCAGCTCTGTGTGGAAAAGCTGCGGCTGCAAATGCAGGGACTGCGGCTTCTGAGCGCCGGCGGCTGGGGACCAAGGACGCGAGCACCTACGCGGCTGCCCCGCGAGCCAGCGCTGGGCCGCAGCCCGGCGAGCCCAATCTGGTCTCGGCCAAATGGGGATCCGCAGACAGGGTTAGAGGAGCAGAGCGGAACCAGCCTTAGCCCGGCTCCAGCCCCGCGGAGCTTCTCAGTCGCCAGGGTCCAGGGAGAGAGCCGGGGAAGGAGAATCAGCAGCTCAAGGGCGGCGCGTACTCTCCGCCACCCCCTGGCTTCCCACTGTCTCCCGGCTTTGCAGGGGCCGGGGCCCGGCTGCGGGGTTTCTCTGGGCCAGGGGTCGGAAGGACCTGTCGGGCCTTAGTCCTGAGCGATCAGCCATCTGCAAACGACGATCTCACTGCATCCTTGGAGCGGCACCCTGGCTCTATTAGCAGGCACAAACCAGCTCCCTTCCTGCCCCTAGGCCCTGCTATTTCAAGAATTCTAGTGGAAAATGTGCACCGGCGTGGTACGGGTTGGAGCAGCCGGGGGAACTCGTAGAGCAAGAAGGCACGCGCAGCCCGCATGCAAACATATTTGTTCCCTCCCCTAGGGTCTCCAGCTTTATTGATGGCAGGGGTGGGATAGAGGTCTGTTTCTGTCTCCCAGATTTACTCTGAAATCAAGCCTCATGAGAGTGAAGGTCCATATGGTTATATCACTTCCGTAAGAGTCGTGCAGTGTCCAAAATGGGCACCGGCACTGGCCGAGCGGACAATGAGCTCCCCAAGACGCGGAGTCTCTTGGCCCTGGAGTTTATTCTTATTTTCTGGATGGAACGGGCCTCCGAATTCCCCCAAGAATATCTCAGTAAGTACATGTGTGATGATTCCCAATAACTGACAGCTTGTTATTTAAAGAACAGATGGACAGGTACAATAGGTCATGTGTACTTGTTGATACACCTTTTCTATGGATAAGAATGATTATTTCTGAGATCTCCAAGACAAGGTCTACCTGTCAAGGGATAGTATTTACAATTCTTCTCATTTAATTAAAAACTTGCACTTCTGTAGCGATTCGGTGGATAGATTGTATCAATAGTTAGTACCTTAGACTACTTTGATGTTCTGCGTTGAATCTGCATGCATTTTCATAATAAAACACTTAGCATATTGTATGTATTGCCACTGTAGGTCACTCTTCCACAAAATTGTAAGCTTTCTTAAGGCAGGGATAGTTTTTATTCACCTTTGATTTTCCCACCAAGTAATGCCTGCACATAAGTACTCAATAAATGATAATTAAATAATTACACCACTCACTCTGAGTCCTTATATTTGTAGACTCTAAAACAAAAGAATGGAGTAATGAGTAGATAGAGCTTAAAGACACCAAATAAAAGTGGAGGACTTAGTCGACCATGCTGAGGGACATTTATTTGCAAGACAGTAAGAGTGCTCAGAATCAATTTGCTAATCAAATCTACTTGGTTTTAGGACTATCATGGGCAGGAAGTGGGAATGATCTACATTCTCAGGCAATTTTTAAAAAACCAATATTTGGATAAATTTCTCTTTGGATATATTTTCCTTTCTTTTCTTTTCTTTTTTTTTTTTTCTATAGAGTAGGTATGGTATAAGCCATTATACTTGAAGTGAAAATGTGCTTTGCTAACCTTTGATACCTTATCTGTTCTTGGATTTACTGGTACATTTGGCTAATCTCATATTTCTCACTTTTTATGTTTTCACTGGCATCCTAAGATAACATAAATTGAAGAAACCTGGTTTCGATATCTAACATGCTTCACTTGGGAAAGTGAGCTGCAAATATTAAAGTCCATTAGCTGCCTTATTTGCTGCTTTTTCAGCTCTCAGTGATACTTTTATATCCTCATGCCTTACTTAGCCTTTGAATGTACTCCCCAGCCTCTTCTATGAGTAAATATTTGAAGAACCTGTCTTGTTAATATGTAATATCAGCACTCATAATATTTTTACTGTTTTTCATAAAGGGTTGTGTCTACTCAACTTATATAATAGCACTTAAAAAAATCACTGCCACTGATGCATTACGAAGTATTCATTTTGGACAATATACGATCTAAAACACTTTCTACTAATACTAGAAATCTCTTAAAAGAGGATTCTGCACACATAGGAATTCTTTTTATTTTAAATGCTTGTACTAGAAAAATATACTTCACTTGGAATATGATAGGAAAAGGACTAGGTGCCTCATCAATATCATTGTTTCTGAATTTTTGTAGACCATTCAGTTGTAAGAAAGATAAGACGTGTCTTATTTTCTACTACTAACAAAATATTTGTTTTTTTCTGAACTTTAGGGTTAACCACCTGAATTTCTGTAGTACCTCTTCTACTGTTTGCTCAAGTGCCAAGTATTCATTCATTCCCTCCAGGTTGTAATTAAAATACGGTTCAGAATGCCATCACTATTTGCAGGAACAGGAAAAAATTGCTGTTCAATTTATAATTCTCGGTAACCTTATTCTTTTATTTTAGCATCAATTTCTCCTTATTACTTCTTTTTCTTGACCTACTTTCATATATAGCGTATTTTAAGTGATGGTGATTTCTGTAGTGTGTAGGAGAAAGAATCTTAAATCACGGTGAAATGCATTAGTTGACTATCACTTATTCTAGAAATACTTCAGTGGCTTAAAAATCATCTGATTACAACGTCCACAATTTCAGTCTGAAATCTTTTAAGCTATGCTTTTCACGAGTTTGCTCCGCTCTCCAGATGAGATTTGAACTTCATTCTGTGCTGATCCAATTGTTACTTTTCTTTGTTGCCTCTACCTCATAGAGATTGTGTTTCCAGGGAAGAGGCGTTTTTGGGACTGAAGAGGAGAGTGGAGCGAGATCTGGTACCTCAGGCAGTAGATCCCTCCTCCCACGTTCGGTGAGGTCAATTTTGACAGCTCCTAGTCCCGCTTTGGCTCTCACGCTTGAGGTCCATGGGTGGGTTTTACCTTCTTCCTCTTCCCCTGCTTCTAGCCTGCCTACAGGCCAACCGTAAATGCAGCCATTGCCCCAGGCCACCCAGAGCTGTTCCACACCCGTCTTCGCGGGGAGCTGGGGCATTTGTCCGTAGGAGTCACCGGGGACTGGGAAAAGCCACGCCGGGATCCGGACGCTATAGAGGGCAGCCCCTCCCCAGGCTTTTAACCCCGGTCGCGACGCCCACGTGACCGAGAACGGGCCTCCATCGGCCCGCCCCTTTCGCCACTGCTGCCCACTTCCCGCTCAGGGTAAGTAAAGCGCGGTTTTCCGCGCCGCACCGCCCCGACCCCGCCCTCCTCCTTTCCCCTTCCCTTCACCTCCCCACGGCTCCCTCGCGCCATTCTCCCCGCCTTCCCCATCCTCCCCACCGGGCCCTTTGTACGTGCTCGGTGGCGTGCGAACGCGCCCGGCACGTGACCCCTCCGAACGTGGCATTGTGTTATCACGTGACCCAGGTGCGTACGCGACGGAGCGGGGTGTGAAGATGGCGGACGAAGAGGCCGAGCAGGAGAGGCTGAGTCGCGGCGGAGGCGGCTGCATCGCGGAGCTGCAGCGCCTGGGCGAGCGGCTCCAGGAGCTGGAGCGACAGCTGCGGGAGAGCCGGATGCCGGCCGTGGAAGCGGCCACAGACTACTGTCAGCAGCTGTGCCAGGTGAGGGCGCCTGGCGGTCCCCTCCCCCTTTCCCCCATCCTGGCGGGGGAAGAGAGCGAGAGAGCGCCTGGCGGCCGAGCGCTGGTCGGCGCTGCCTTGGCGCTGTCGGCGCTGCCGCCCGGGCGGGAGCGGCGAGTACGAGGCAGGCGCCTTTGTGTGGCTGCCGTTGTCGCAGCTCCCTCCCGGGGGAAGGGAGTTGTGGTCGGGACGGAAAATCCCCCTCCCCTTTCCATTCCCGAACTCGGACTGCGCGGTCCCGAGGGCGGAGATGCCGACGGCGAGAACTGGAGCCCGCTCCGCCGCAGGGAGAGGGGAACGGGCAAGGAAGGCCGGGTCCCCATCCTCCTCCTCCTCTGACTGTGCGCTGGGGATTACCGCGCCCCCCGCCTCTGCGCGTGTTTCCCACTCGGACGGGCCTCCGCCCCCTCTGGTTTGATCCCTGTGCCTCCCCCTGCTTTCATCCGTCCCGCCCCCGGCCCGGTCCTCGCTGTCTGCCGGCCTTTGTTGTTCGAGTTTCGCCTTAGGACTGAAGGGGCCTTTGTTGATGTTCCGAGGAGCAGTCCCCGCCGACCCTTTCTAGCTGGGCGAGACGTTCGGGGTGGGGGGCCCGCAGGGTGTCCCTTCCTGCCTGTGCTTGCCTGATGCACCACTTCACGCTAAACGTTGCTCTCTCCGGTAGAGAGGAGCTGTCTCTGTGTATCCTAGGCTCGAATGTCCCTGCAAGGCGGCTTTTCCAGAGTCCGCTTCTCTTTTGCTTTCACCTTACGAGGAGCACGGTTTCCTCTGTCCTTCCTCCCCACCTCCCCACACCCCTACTACTTGGAGCCTTCCCTGTTTGGTCTCCTGGTGAAACCGAGAGGCTCCTGTGGACCTGTGCTCAGGTCAGTTTCAGACCTTTCCTTCCTTTTCTTGCACAAGGACACTGCTTTCCAGTAATTGCGTTCTAACCAGGATTTAGAATGTTAATAACACTGTTTGATAGAAACCAGGTATTTTGGGTCTACATTTGGACTTGATTACAAACCCTCCAGTTATGTCTGAAATTTCAAGATGCTGATGCTGGCTGTGGAGAAGATTTTGGTTAGATGGTCTTCTTGAGGAGGAAAAAGACACGATTTATATAGGTCACATTTATAGTTAGCTTGTGAATGTATCATTGTGGAGAAGTTGTTTTGGAAAGAAATTGAACTTAAAATGGAACAACAGTGGACCATTTTAACATTTTAGAGTAGATTACATTTTCACCTAATTGTTAGCCTCCAGCTTCTGAAATCTTTCCTTTATAAAATCAGGCATACTTAATACCATACAAAAATTTCTCCATTGCTGTATGCACATTATTGTCACTATTTTGTGGTGGTTCACTATCTTAAAAAAATAAAACTATGTGAGATCAAGTGGTAACTTGTCTAGGAGGACCTATATGCAATGTGAAAAACATAGGTAACATAGGTCTGATGAATGAATATCTATGGCAAAATTAGAGATTCGGTAATTGCCTTTAATCCTAGTTTTAAATAATTGTTGGAATTTTCCAATTTGACTACCCTGGGGGAGTACCCACTCATTTTTAATTGGTCTTGTAGATATGAAGACTTTAGATATAAAAATATACTTCAGTAAGATACCCATAAAAGGAAGTCTTTCATTTATATGGAAAGCCAGACTTTTAATCAGTGAAAAGTACTAAAGCCTAGCTTTGCTGAAAGACATTTTCCAGATAACAGTGTCCACCTATGGGTTTAAGGCTAATTACTATAAAATATTCTTTGCCAGCAATATTTATAAGCAGGATTAATAATTCTGGGAAAATAGAATCTCATGCAAGTTGGACTTTTTTGAGGATATGCAACATTATAAAGTTATCACTAAAAATATTTTAAGTTAATGAAACAGCATTCTTTTTTTTTTATCAGTATGAAAGTAATTTCCTGTATTAGTTTTAAGTGATTAGTCTTACAATACATCCATTGTTTTTATTGACCATTGCTACATGAAACAGTAATAAAACAAATGCTGGGATTGTGAATTTAAAAAAAAAAGGAAATATTTCATGCACTAAAATCCCACAGTAACTTAAATGCATTTGAAAGTGATCTCCATTATTTGAATAGGTGCAGATTGTATCTGATGTTTGATCCCCTCTAGAACATTTTCTATACATTTTTTAAAAGTAACCTATTTGTGTTATTGATCTTGTAAAGTGGGAAGTAACTTGAAACAATTGTTTCTTTTTAAAATTGTATCCTAGCCAGTTGAGCAAAGCAGTGGTTAACAGTTAGTTATAGAATTTATTGGAGCATTCTGAAAGCAGTGATAGAAATACTAGGAGCTATAAATTGTCTTGGTTTCTAACCGTAAGATTATCATTTAACATTTTCTGCTTAAGCTTTTCCTGTAAAACTGGGATATTCACATGCTTCAAGAAGGCAAAGATGAATAAACATTTGTCAGGGTTAGTGGGCTTGAGTTAATATTCTGTAAGTGTTAATGCTTAGTGCTTGTGCAATCCTCATTGTTGCATTTCTTTTAAAAGATGAATTCACTTATATTGTGAATTTTTAACAGCAAAAAGTGAGTTTCTGGAGAATATAGTGAAACCTACAAAAATAGAAGTTGCTTAACATTTTCTAGTTTATTGATTTTCATTTTTTGAATGAGGTAGGATAGTAACAGATTTCTTGAATTCTCAAAAATAAAATAGAAATTACTTTTTTCTTACTGTTAACAGTATCATTTTGCTCTTTATATTGGGTTGCTTCCTGGAAGCATGTCACACTTATTTACATAAACATTTACTTAAAGCTTAATTGGGAGGAGGGAAAGGTGGTAGAGGATGGGCATATTGGAAACGACTGTCAAAATCTTAAATTTCCTTAAATCTTTACATGTTAGCTTTAATCTGAGTAATGTAATTGACTAACCAATTTTCTGAAACTCAACTTAGAATAAGAATATAGGATAACTAGAAATAAATTTTTGCATTTGTTTCTGGATCATTCATACATATAAAAATGATTATAGCTGGAACTTTTGGACTATTTATTGTATTACACTGGGCCAGTGTTCACTCATTCATTCAGCATTGTTATTGAAAACTTACACTGTGGGCCAGGCAGCCATGATCATGGTTTTTCTGGCTTCAGGAAGTCTATAATCTCTGGAATCAGGTGGACAAATAATGATAGTGATCTGTGGTTTATATCTTTTATTTCTTAGTGCAGTCCAATGGAAGGTTATTTATTTGGGAGCTTAAACAGAAGCATTCCAACAGAAGAGTTGTTCTAAAAGGATTTCAGTCACTGTAATAGTTGAAGGATTTGGTGGGGGGTGGGGCATGATTTTTGTTAACAGTATTACATACTGGGCTGGATTACTGGTTGATTAATACATGAGTTATGACTGTTACTGGTCGTTTATCTTCTGGTGGCTGATAATTGTTTTAAAAGGTTGAATTGCAGTTGTGGAAATATGTGCGTGTGACACACACACACACACACACACACACACACACACACACACACTTCGTACCTTAGTTCATTCATATAGGCAGTATTTTTCAACTGGACATAGTACTTTCCCCCCCCCTGCAGTTCTCTCCTCAAGGGCATTTGGAAATATGTGGGGTCAGTTGTTTTGTCATTGCATTGACTGGGGATATGATACTTGGCATTTGGTGCCCATGGGCCATGGATGCTATATTTTCTGAAGTGAACGGGACAGTCCCACCCCAATGAAATTTATCCCTCTCCCTAAGTACCCACAGTGCCCTTTTCAGAAACACTGAATAGAATGGGAAAAAAATGTTAAGTTTTTTTTTGTTTTTTTTTTTAGTGATTATGCTCTTTTCGTGTTAAGATAATATATATTTTTAGAGAAATGTAGTTAATCTGGAACAGATCCAGGTAAATGCTCTTCAACCATATTTAAATTTACACTGAACTTGAGAGGTCAAGAAAAATTTTCTTCCTTAGCAAAATTACAAGCACTTACTTAAACAATTACTAAAACAATTCACTTTTACTAGGTTAAAGAGGGTAGCAAATTCAGCATACTGAATTGTCCTGATTGAAGCAGAGATTTGACCTTTTGATATAATTGAATTCTGTACTTTTAAGAAAACATTTGATTGAATGACTTGGTTTAGATGTTAGCAGGGAATATAAGATACAGGAGAATCTAGTAGGATAAATTAATAAGGTAAGATTTAAATATCATCTCAAGATGACAGTTGGAGAGGTGTCAGAAGGTAGTGTGTCATTAACTACCAAATTTGCTTTATTTTTATTCTTTTTAAAATTGACAGTGTAATACATCGAAATGGTTTTTAAAAAGTCAAACATTGAGAAAGGGGGCACAACAAAAACTTGATCTCCTTCCTATCCTAGATCTCCAGGCACCTCCCACAATAACAGTCCCCTAATAGTTTTTTATGCATATTTCCAGAAATACTGTTTTCTCTTTTTAAAAAATAAAAAATAAGGACATACTATATACTGCATCATGTTTTTTTTTCAGAGAGAGAGAGAGAGGGAGAGAGAGAATATCTGACTCTGAGATCATCCCATAGTTGCCTATGTAAATCTGTGACTTTCTGTTTTAAATTGTATGATAATTCCAGTCTGTCGCTGTGTCTAATTAATCAGTTAATAATTGGTGGCTATTTAGAGGAATAAGTTAGTTTTATGTAGAGTAATTCCAATAAAGTAATTCCAATAAGTTCAAGATAGGTAGTAAGCACTTCAGGCTGGGGTATCAGAGAAAGCTTCACTGAAGAAGTAGGATTTGAGCTAGACCTTAGTACCTTTATTAACTATTGTTGCTGCCTTATTGGCATAAGAAACAAAAATCAAAACTGTTAGGAGAGCTACTGGTGTTTAAATTATGTAGTTAAAATGTTTCTTTGTATATTTTTGTTTCATCCGTTTGATACATGTTGGTTCCTTTGTTTATCTGCATGTTTTGCTTAGCTTTAAGTATAGTGGCCAGAATTTTGAAAATGCTCAAACATTTTCCTTAAAAACTTAGACATTTTTCTTTTGATTATTAGAGGATGTCTTAAGTTAATTTGTAGGGCACTTCAAATCAGAAGAAAAAATGGCTTGCTTGTTAATTAGTGATAATTACCTTAGGTATTGCGGGAGTAATAAGTCATTTAAACTTTAAAAGTTTAGGTAATGCTCAGGGGAAATAATTTTTAAAGTGTTCATAATTAGTATGACTGCATGCTGGAAGTAGTAAATTTCACTTTTCAGAATATGCTATCCCAGTTTTAGCAAAGAAAAATTGACCAAATTTTGCTTGCCTCCTTCTTCACACTTTTTGGTCCTAAATTAAAATGGAGGAAGAGAAGATGTATTCTTCAGTTGCCCTTCATAATATTTTATATGACTAACTTTCAAAGCCAAGTATTTTTGAAAATATATGTTCTTAACTACTCTATGAAACTGCTGCTGTACTTATTTTCCTTGAGATTCTGTCAAGGTTAAGAGATCACTTTATTCTTCCCAACTCCCACATATAAGTCTAGTTTTTAAAATTAACCAATCAACATGTGAGGAGCCTCATTTATAAAATGGAAAGTTTGCTTTTCATTAATGTGTTTGTCAGCATACCCCATGTAACTTTTAACAATGTATTGTTTTCTAGGAGAGTCTCGATTCATTGTTTCGCTTTTGGCATTGAGGGTTGCAAAGTGCACCTCAGAAAAAAAGTTAGCTTTTTTACTCCTTAACTTTATTTTGTTTATTTATTTATTTATTTTAGCTGATCCATCCTGCCACCTGTTGGCAGCTCAGCGGCTGCTCAGCTCGGACCGGGACTCGAACCACTGTTGCTCAGAGTTCTCACTATTAAGCAAGTTCTTAACCAACTGAGCCACTCAGCCGGCCCTTCTCCTTAACTTTACAAAGTTTTAGTGGTCTCTAAGTACATATATTTAGCCAAGAAGATTTGTTAAAATTCAATCAAATACATATTTATATTTTAATCAGATATTAAATTCCTCTTATGTGGGAGCACTAAAGGAGCTATGGAGAATTATAGAGTGGATCCCTGCCTTTAAAAAATTTACAAAATCTGGTGCGCATATTAATAGTTAAGCAACAGTATTCATAAAGTATCTAGTGATAAATATAAGTGGTGTGTGAATTAAGAGAATGGGAACATTTTGAAATTGCTCGATTTAGCTAAAAATTGATCAGGAAAGGAAAACACTGTTTACATTGGGTTTTCAATGAATTTGGGTAACCAAAGAGAAGTGGGAAGGGTGGGAATAAACAGAGCAATGGAACAACTATTCAAACTGGCATCTTGGAGAAAAATGTCAGGGGTCAGGATGAAAAATTGTATAGAGAAACCAGAGGAAGGGTTTAGGACCCAAACGAAGGAATTTAAATTAATCTTGTAAGTGTAAATAATATATGGTTACATTGCCTAAAGACTCAGCCTTACAAGTTTGGGGCATTGAAATAAAATTAAGTTCAGAATGTTACAAGCTTTGGTTTTTTTCTTCAAGTGTTTTGTATCAGTTATTACCATGTAACAAACTACCCCGAAACATAGTAGCTTTAAAGAACTTGTTACTGTTCTCAATCAAGTCTGTGGGTCTGTTGGGTAGTTCTGCAGTCAGCTGGTAGGTTGTATGGGGTGGAATGGTCCCAGATGGTCTCACTCATATGCCTTGTGATTTTCAGGTGGGTTGGTCGAGGAGCCTCCGGTTGGCTCATCTCTGCTCCACTCTTATCTTTTAGTAAGGTAGCCTGGATTTCTTTACCTGCCAGCAAGAGAGTTATAGGGCATAACTGCTTTTCAAGGCTCTGCTTATGTCATTTGCCAATGTCCCATTGGCTGTATAGCAAATGGGCAAACCCAGCTTCTTTGTGGGTACAGAGAGATGTGATTCTTTAGGGACTATTGCTATTATAGTCTACCACATAGCAGTAGTTTTTCCCTTTACCCCTCCCCCTCTCCCCCCAACCCATTCTTGGCACTTATATAGGCCAAATTAAAAGTTTTCCTCTCTATAGACTCTGCTTTCTTTCTTGTTACCCATATTTTGTTAAAGCACATCTAACTCTCCCTTTTCTCTTAGGAGGTTGGCAAAGGCATTTCCATTCCTGTTTTCTAATCTCAATCTCTAAATAGGACAAGAAGGGCACCCTACTCTGTCACTGTAACTGGAAATTTTGTGGAAAGACTCTTTATTTACTTAATTATTTACCTTAATATTAAACCTGGTCTGAATTTGGTATTTTGTGTTATCTCTACCTTGTACAGTCTAATAATAGCATCCTAGCTCTTGTTCCAATCTTTGGCCTTTTTTCTTAACTGATGAACTTGCTTTTAACCTTCCTTTCCATTTGTGAAACTCCCCAGCATCCTGCTTTTATCCTCTACCTCAGTGGGGGCCAATGCTTGTAACAGTGTTGTTTAAATTTGAGTGTGCAGAAACCCAAGAGAGTGAGTGTAGATCTTACAGTTACAAGTTTTTGACCTCATTATATAAGATGTAACTTTTTTATTTCACTACTTAGTTATTGCACTAAAACAAAATTATTACCAAACATTATTTATCTTTACTCTATGTGATACATTATTTATTTTTAAAGCTGCTTTGGATTTTATGGTCCACTAATAGGTCATTACCAACAGTTTGAAAAACACCACTGTTAGGGGATTACTGGGCTCAGTTTAGCAATGAGCACAGAGGCAGGCAGTCCGAGGTTATAAGGTGGCCTTCTAGATTAGTTGACTCAAAACATTCTTATATTTTCTTTAAGAAGAGCATCAAAATTAAAATACAGTTTTACATTTCTTACAGTGAATGCTAGAAACCCAGCTTTAAATTTTTTACAGTGAATGCTAGAAACCCAGCATTATGTCTGTGGAACCCAAGTTGAGAAATACTGGTGCATAGGATAAAATACAAACATATGCTTGAGCCCAGTGCTCTCCCTGTTCTATTGTTTAACTGTTTTTCATTCCTTCGCTGTCCAACAGGAACTTTCCCTTCCATCTAGATTGATCTAGTCTTTTCTCACAAATATATATACCTGTTCATTTTACTGCCAAATGACTTTGAGTTCAAATATGAGTTCCACTACAATCTGGACAAGATAGTATTTAGTTCATGCTTTCTTGGTCTGAAAAAGAATAAAGCTGGGGTGAGGATGAAGCTTGGAGTTAGAGATTAGACTAAGCAGATTGAAGGGGAAGAGAATATTGGAAACAGGCACTGCTAGATGCTTTACTAACAGTGAATTGTTTAATCTGAAGACCTATGAGACCATAGGATTGAAAATGTTAGTCTGTTTAAATGTCTCAATTTATCCAGATTGCCTCCTAGGACCTCATCATTGCTATATAATACTTGTTCAGTATGACACTGAATCATCAGAAAATGTTAAATTTTATTAGGTATTTGTTTAGGAAGATGGAGATATGTGGTTAAATGGCTAAAATGAAGCAGTTCTTTAAAAAATGAATTTCAGATACTATCTGGATAATGTAGTCATGTGGAACATTTGGCATCCTTATTGATGCCTGACATAGGGGATGTTATGTATTAAGTTCCTAACTCTAGATACAGATTTTATATTTAGAAAGAGGTAATTAAATTTAAAAGTAGTAATTAATAGTTAACCTGATCCCCATCCCAATCAGTTTTATAAGGACATTAGAAAGCTATTATAGCAATATTTAAATTAAGTCCTGTAGTAATTTTGATTTACCAGAGTTAATTGAAGCATATATTTGTGATTTGGAGAGAAAATTATTTCCAGTAAATAGGAATGATTTTGCTAGTTTTTCAAAATGAGCCATTATCATCAAAATCAGGCACTTAAAATTTTTTACTCAAAGTAAATAGCTTACATTTTGTATTTTTTAATAAACGTGTACCTATTCTTGATCTTTCCCTAATTTTTGCAACATAAATAACTTGAAACATTGTTATACATTTAACTCAAAAACATTAACATTTTTTGCCAATTTATATTCTGAAAGCTACAAGTTTTTAATTTTCTGAACAAAATTTTCACAAGATTATATTATTTCAAAAGAAAATAAAATTTAATAACATACCTATTAAAATTAGTACTAAAGTAGTTTGAATCTGGTGGCTTACCATGACTTACCCAATCCATATTTGTACAACTTTACTTTAAACCTGTATTAGGGAAAATTAAAAAAAAATTTTTTGCCTGCCTAAAATGGGGTACTGCCCATAACAAACATTGTGAATAAAATTTATATCCTCAAATGAATTGATCATGATGTTCATCAGCATGAGGACATTTTATAGAACACATTTCTGAATGCTTATGTCATAACTACTGCTTCTTTAGTAATTAAGCATTAACCCTAGTATATAAAACTGAATAAAGAAATGAGTCAGACTTAGTCTATTCAGTATTGTGACCTATTTATAAAATATTCCTGAAAAGGTCACTTGATATTGCAAATGCTGCCTAAAGAGAGAGAGAGAGAAAATTTTAAACACCAAAACAGACCTTTCAGGATTTACCTATTTTGAATGAAAACATTTGTGGTGTTTGATTGCCC
>NW_017731708.1:525206-533013 GCF_001890085.2 Hipposideros armiger
TTTAAGAGGACTAGATCTGAAATTTTCCCTCATAAAAGAACATTAATCTTAGTGTTAGTAAAATGCTCTTTTAATTTCTTGTCATCTAGGTAGTAGTTTTCAAACTTAAAAAAATTAGGGGACTTCCTTCCTCTCCTCACCGCCGCCCCCCCCCCACCCCCCATCTTACTTGATATTTTGATGTATACAACAGAAAAGTTCATTCTGGGGAACAGCTTGACAAAGTCCTGATCTAGAATGTAACAGCATCATTGCGAGAGGATGTACAGGGAGTTGAAGCATAGTTCTTTTCTGACATCTTCTTAAATGGGTTTTTCTTATTTTTCCTCATTCTATTGCTTCTTTCTTTGTATTTTTCTGAAGATAATGAATGTTCTTGTCTTAGAGACATAATACAGCCATCACTAAAGACTTTCATATATTTTATTTAATTTTGAAAGACTTAATTGTGCTTCTTTTTCTTGTCCTGCATACTAAGGCACATTAAATTAACTCATTTTTTGTACCCAAGATTTAAAATAAACTTATTTCTCTGGAAGCATGGCACTTGACATATATATATATATATATGTGTGTGTGTGTGTATATATATATATATATATATATATATGAATAGAGAAATTGTACCTTATGAGAGGAGCAATAAATAGTAAATACTAGTGAAACTTATGCACAAACAGTTTCACAAATATACTCAGTGCTGATGTTTAATCCGTTCTGAAATTTATTGAGAAGACCTTGGCATATACATTCCCCCAAATCTTCATCTCATATTTTCTCTGGATCTTTTATTTTCTTTCTTGGGTTTCCAAACAAGTAGTGGTTCCCTGGAAAGTGGATCTTTTCATCTGTGCACTTGATCCCCACCTCCTCAGAGAGCCTTTCCATGTTCCCCTGTCTCCATCAGTTTTCTTTCCATCACTCTTGTCCTTTAGCCTATAGATACGTGTATCTTTCTCATCCTTCTGCTTTGTTTGGTCATCTGCCTTCAGATTTCTCTTTTCTCTAACCTCTTCTCTCCACATGTGAGACTTTTATCCTATTAATTAAAAAGATTTTCTTTAACTCTTGTTTTCTAACATTTATTGCCTGACTTTTTGGAAAAGTGCCATATATATTGCCTTTATTTGGATTTATCTCTCCCCACACTTAAGAAAATGTTCTTTTAAAGGTCACTTACTAGGCATATCTGTAATACTTTATTAACTGTAGACCTGAGTGACAGTCCAGCAGCTCTGGCTACTTCATGTGCCTACATATTGTTTTTAAGAAAATTTCACTGTCAGCATTTTAAAAATCATACGCTTTCATGTTAAAATGATGATGTTTGGCCTCTCTTGGAAAATCAAAAGGTTTAGCAATGTTGGACTCATGTCTACAGGCTGAAGTGGCTGCCAGCTCAGCCCCTGTTGGCATTTTAGAATGTTTGCGACCCCATCTTAGGTTTGTCTCCCTTCAATTCATTTACACTGCTCTCCTGACCCTCCTACTTCTGTCACTCTTTCGTAGTTGTCTTCCGTAAAGGAAAAACTATCAGTTTTTTGCTTCCTATGTAGGGAGAAGCCCAGTCTTTTCCTACTATGAGTTTCTTCCCTGTGAGTCTCCTATACTACACACACAAAACACTCTGGTCACCAAATGTATGGGGCGTTTTCCCCACAACAAGCAAGTCTCTGACACCAGCTGGGTGTCCTACAGGAACCAGGGACAGAGACTAAATACATATATATTTTCTATTATCTCACATCTTCACCGACTTCTTTTCACCTGCTGGAAGTGCACAGTAGTTATTAGCTAGTATTAATATAGTGGGTTGTCGGAAAAGTCATGATGTATTTTTTCTGTCTTTCATTGCAAAAATGCATCTTGACTTTTCCGACAACCCAATATTTAAGAGGACTAGATTCAAAATTTGAGAGAGAGAGAGAGAGAGAGAGAGAGAGTTTTCCTCGTGTTCTTTTCTTTCTTGTACCCTTCATTAGTAAACTCAACCATTTTTCCCACTTCATCATCATGTCTGAGACAGGACTCTCTCAAATGGCTCATGTATCCTGGTTGATAATCCATACTTTACATACTGATCTTCAGCAGTCATCCACTCTGACAGCTGCTGTCACTCACTCTGCAGAGGATTTCCAGGTGTCCATTCTTTTAGACCTTACTTACCATACTTGTTAGCACTTGGCTCCTGTTTCCACTTGTGAAACTTTCTCATGGATGTTCAGTAGGTACTTCTAATTAAACATCTGAAATTGAACTCATCCACTCTCCTTTCCACTCCCCCACCCCCCACCAAAAAGAAAGCCTTTTGGTATTGGTGACATTCCCCCATCCCCCTCATTTAGGTTTAGAAATCTTGAGTCATTTTTAGCTCCCCCTTTTATCTGCACAGTCCAGTCTCCAGGTTCTGTCAATATAATTCATGCATTGTTGACTCTATCCTTCTCTGGTTAGATCTGATATGTTATCAATGTACACTTAGTTTCTTGGAACAAGAAAATTCAAGAGAGACTTTTTTTATGAAGGTACTTTTCTGCCCTCCATTCTCTTCTTCTCCAGCCTATTTTCTTCTATATATCACTAAGATTATCAGTTTTCTTTTCAAAGCACGATTTCATATTCTGTCCTTAAAGACTTTAAAAGGCAGCACAATGTTGAAGAGTTCAGATTCTGGGTTCAACACCATGAGTTGAAATCCCAGCACTACCATTTACTAGCTTATGGGCTCAGTTTCTTAACCTATTAAGTGATAACAATACCAACATAGGGTTGTGGGAATTGAATGAGACATCAGCATGGCACCCATTACATTAGTAAGCACCAAGTAAAATGCTGTTCCATGAAAAAGAAAATTTAAGCCCACTAGTAGCCTTACTACATTCAAGGACTTACATGACCTGGCTCCCAGCATACCAGCATGGCTGATTGGCAGCCATGTCTCATTTCTTTGTAGCCTTTGGGCTTTATAGCCTGTTCTTATACTATAATTTACATATCCTCCCTCACCTCTGTGCTTTGGCTTTAGCTTTCTCCTTTAGTATTTTCTTCTTTTTTCAACCCCATTTCTTTCCTTCAATGTGTGATGAGATTATTAGGTATTATTACATTTTTCATGAGGCTTTCCTGTAGTCTTAGATTTAATGACATATTCCTTATCCCTTTTATTGGACTGGGTGGGTATGTTTTTCTGGCTCTTATCATAGTTTCTGTGTATTACGATTGTTTTTGTCTCTTTACACCCCCTCCCAATTGGAGTTCCTTAGAAGCAGGGGCCTGCCATATTTTACTGAATCATAAATGATTAAATTTTATTGAATGATTGTCTCTTCTTTTTTCCTTGAATAGTTGCTTTTAATTGTTGGAGAAGGGAGTGAATTTTGTGCTCATAAGAGGCTATTACTTACTAATATTGGGTTTCTTCTGACCACTCTTGTTTCATTTCAGTTTTGACATTTAGTACCTATATTCAGGGTGGATAAGGATTCAGTTTGATCAAATATGTATTATAAAGCAAAGAGTGTATGAGAGAGAGGGGGAAGGGAGAGAGATGTCCAGAGAGATGAACTTATTTCATCTTCAGCAGCCCTTTGCAATAGGTAGTTATTATACTATTCCTATTTATACAGAGAGAGACTGCTGAAGCACAGAGAAGTAAAATAACCAGCCTAAGTCAGTTAACTAGGATTTGATTTTTTAAAAACAAACAAGAAAAGCAAAACCCAATCTAAGTAAAACATTTTTTTTTCCTTTGGGAAGGAATTTGTAGGTTGTTGATTGTTGAAATTTGCTTTATAGGGTATAAGGGAATTTACAATAGTAAATTTTAATCATTTAAAACTAAACTTAAGAAAGCAGAATAATGAATATAAGTATTGTAGTGAAGTTTGAGGAATAGCTTTACTTCAGAATGTGTTAATTAGGTTTCTTTGTTTAGCAGTAATGGGAATTGGTTTTGAATTTTTTGGGTAATACATGGGTCTTTTAAGGGCAATCAATACATATTTATGAGCTATAATGAGAGCAACTTGTTGAAGAAATCAGTTTCTAATCTCAAAATATAACCAAGTACAATATTTTATTGGATTAAGAAAAAAAAATCTGCATTTGTGAAGTGTCTAGCCTCTTTGAATGGGGCAAAGAAGTACCTCAAAACCCATGGGGAAAACATAGGGCCATTGTCTACATCAATGGTCTTTAAACTGCTTGTAATTGGGTGTCCTACTAGTAAACATTTGAATATGAAACCTCAATTTGGGAATATCTAATCATAATACACATATGTAGTATTTCAGCTTCTATAGCTACTTGAGTCTGTTTATTAAATAATAAAGTTTGTTTTAAATTTAATAGAAAAAGACATTTCCCCGCCTTTGTACTCCATTGTATACTCTGTTTGGTAACCATGGTTTGTAGTGCTGTGAGTAGCAGAGGTTTCTGAGATAGATCATTAAATAACTGCCTGATTTATTTCCTCCATTTTTAGAATGTACTCTCCAGTACAGTGAACAGTGACCCAGTCAGATTTTTTTTGACAGTTTTTAGTCAAATTTAATGGAATGTATATTTACAGTTTAGTTTTTATCTTGCTTTATCCTTTATGAAGATCCCTGGGTTTTGAGTGTGGCAGTTATTAGATTCCCTCCCAGCTCTGAATCATCTCTACTTGCTCTGCGATATTGGAGCTTGACCCTTTAGGCATTTCTCCATTGCATGAAGTTAAATTAAGCTTTGTCAGTAGAGGATGCTATAGGAACCTATGCAAGGAAGGGGCTTCTGTTTTTGTTTCTTGCTCCTACTGCCTGGTTGCTAGTGGCACAGATATGAGGAGTTCCAGTGGTCTTGTGCCCCAGTTGAGTGTCCAGAGTGGACAGACTCTGTACGCTCACAGTCCCAGCTTAGTGACCACCTCACCACAGTTCACCTGACCATGAACATTGCACACCGCAGACTTTGTGTCTCCTTGATGGACAGCCCCAAGTCAACATCCGAACTCTTCATTCATGCCTGCTTACACCACAGATGGTTGTTTTCCATGGCCCTGTCTATGCAGAGTGCTGCTGGCAGCCAAGTTCTTATTGTCCCACGAGCCTCTTAGGCCCAAGGCCACCCAACCTGGAGAACAGTTTTGCAGTCCAGTAGGCGGCAACCACACCGTCTCCAACAAAGTCCAAACCCTAGTTTTGGGGAAGCACCCTATTCCAAGTTTGTTTCTTCCTTGGGTACTCTCACTTAGCCCTTGGGTATTCTTTAGAGTTCTTTTTACACGTTTATATATGTTAATCCCTTGTTATAATTAATTCTTTATGCATGTGAAACTTTCATTGTTCAAATTACTGTGTGGTGCCATTTCTTGGTTGGACCTTATCTGATGCTGTGGGGTTAAAGTTAGATAAATTACATACTACCCACATGTGTAAAACCTGTAGATTTGTACATACACATGGCATAGTTGGGTCATCTGCTAGTCCATGGAAACTAGCTTTTGTATTAAAAAAATAAAATACAATGGTTGTAAATTCAGTTATTCATTCTAGTGCAGGAGTGGTCCTTAATAGTCATTGGTCCCAAAAATTTGTTGAGATGAGGGAATGGAGTAATTGTGGAAGTGTTTTCATAGTTAAATATCTATCATACCTAAATTTAAGCAATCAGGAAACATCAAGTGAGAACTTTTCAATCTTATTACATTATTAGCATATTTGATAGCTCAAAAAATTTCCACTTGGTCACTTCTTTTTAAGTAAGAGTAAATTAGCAAATGATAGTCTTAAAAAGTCCCCCAGGTAGAAGGTTGAGTTAAAAAGCACACCCACACTCCCAGAGGATGTGGGGCTGCTGTGGCAAGGAGACACTGAAGTGCTATTGTGACTAATTTATTAGTAGTGCTAACCTGTTAAATTGTTTATTTGTAGACATCTAAATTTGATTCTGTTTATAATTTTTCATGTTTTGAGTTTTCTTGTGGATATTTAAAACCACTAGCTTTGCTAATTTTAAGATTCCCCTTATATGTTTAATAACTCTAACCACATATCTGCAGTTATTTCTATACAGTTGTTCTAATACTACCTTATTCCCAGGAATTTTTCTCAATTCAGTGATTAATGGATTTCTGATTTCTGCTTTGGCTTTTGTGCACCCTTGTTCTAGCCTTTTCCTTGAAGCTGTGATACATACAGAGGGTGCCAAAAATATGGATACACATTTTAAGAAAGGAAAAAACTATTAAAATTGTAATACTCAATATATACCGATAACAAAAGATGAATACAAGTCATGTGTATACATTTTTTTGGCACCCCTGGTATTTAAAATGGATGATAATAGTGTTCCAGAAATTGAGGGAGGGAAGAATAAAAGTAAATTAATGATGAAGTTATTGATTCTATAGCAAAATTTGTTAAAGTTGCTATGTCCAATAACCTTTATACTGGTACAGAAGTAATGAATCTGCATATTGTATTAAATAAATTATATTATTTTTAAAAAATCAGTAAAACAGTAGGACACCAGAATTTTGTTTGATGGGTTTCCTACTTCCTGGTCCCACTGCTTTAGCTTCATAGTTTGTGACAACTTTGAATAGAGATATTGTTCAAGATCTGAGTAAAATGTGCCCTGATGGCCCTGGCTCTGTAGATGATAATCCTCCCAATGGAAGATTTATCCAATTAGTATTTTAAATACATTTTTAAGAGCAAATGATGTTTTCTGTAGAGGAGCCAGTTGTATTTTTTTTTTCATTTTTCACACTTTTATTCTAAAGCTCAGGAATAACTACATGGGTCTTTCACTGACAGCTCAGCCAACAAACCCAAAACCGCCAATTGTATTTTTAAACTTAGGTTATAATTGCTGTGTATACAGAAAAAAAAAATGCTTTTCAATAAAGTCACAAATAGGAGGTTTTTTTTTCCTTACAATGGATAGAATGGTACTTTACTCAAGTCTTTGACATGTAAGGATGTGATGTACTAGAGAAAGATTTTAATTACAAAGAGATGAATCTAATCTCTTAAAGAAAAATAGAATTCTTTGTAATGGTAAAAATAATAGGAAAATATTTATAATATATACTGATACCAAATAAATTTTTTCTTGCAGGCTGGCCCATGCAAGAAATATAATATGAAATTCAAGTATATTATATATATTGCATCTTACTAAGAAGTTACTGTTTTGGTTATTTTAAGGTCCCTTCAGTTGACATAGTATGGCAGTTTAATAGTAATAATTTTGATTTTATTGGTGTACTATTTGTATTCTTTTAGAACTTCAGCTGTATTTTTTTATGTTATTGGAGGTAAAATTCCCAGGCTAGTCACAAAAGTCTTTTTGTTTTTTTATTCACAATGTATGTTTTAATGTTATTTTGTATTCTAGGAATAGGATGCCATGCAGGAAAGAAGGGTTCCCTACCATTTTCCTGAGTACTAGGCAAACTTACTGTCCAATTTATGAATAGTAGTTGTGTTTGGAGGGGAGCATTCCTTATGAAGTGTCATTTCCATTTCCCCTTCCTTACCCTGCCCTCTTTCCCAGGTAGCCACTGTTCTCCTATTTCTGTGAGACCCACTTTGCATCCTCACTGAAACCTCCTATTCCTTCAGAATAGGAGAATTCCATTAGCTGTGAAGGAACATCTAGACTCATTTATGATAATGTCTGGATGTGTCTTAAGTAGATAAGATTTTAAGTTCAGGGCCGGCCGAGTGGCGCATTGGTTAAGAACTGGCTTGGGATGCCAGCTCTGAGCAGCGGTGCCCCGGTTCGGATCCCACATATGAGGGCCAGTGACACTGCCCTC
>NW_017731708.1:533706-537147 GCF_001890085.2 Hipposideros armiger
GGCAACCCACTGCCACAAGGGCTGCAGCCTATGCCATCGCCGGTGACTTATGGCATCCCAGCTCCAGGTTGAGCTGTTGTTCAGCATCTTAGCTGGAGAGGGCAGTGTCACTGGCCCTCATATGTGGGATCCGAACCGGGCCCTCTGGTGTCCCAAGCCAGTTCTTAACCATCGCGCCACTCGGCCGGCCCAAGAGCCCAGTCTTTTAAAAGAGCTGTTCCTGTACTCCTTAACTTAAAGTTTCTCTGAAAACTTGAACTCAGAACTTTCTCCTAGCTATTTCCATTACATTAGCAGCAAGGGTGCATAGGGTGGAAGAATAGGGTATAACTGGAGCCTTTAGTATGTATAGTTTTGTAAATTCAGAATACCAAGAATACCAGTTGTTCCATCATCACCACTCTGGTCTTTTTCAGTTATTAGGTAAGTGAATAAATTTTTTTTTAATTTTTTTTTTAACTGAAGTGATGTTGATTTGAATTTCTAATCCTAATACAAATAATACAAATTTTTAGGGGGGAATTATTTAAATAAATATAATAAGTGGCCGGCTCACATCCCCCTGCCCTGGTCTTAAATATATAAAAAGTACTGTTAATTATGGGTCCAGATCAATCATAATATCTGTAAATTTTTTATTTATTTTTTTATCTTGTCCAATATCTCACTTACCTAAATCTCTGGATTCCAAGGCCTGGCCATTTAGTTCTTGAAAATAGATATATTCACAGCCAGATCTTTATCTGAAGGGCTGTTGGATGAATGTGTTCTGTGGATAACTCTGATGTTTACTGATAACTTTGTGTAGTTTGGTGCTCCTGGATTAAAAACTGCTTTCACTACTTAACTGTTTGCCTCTGCCAGCAGTGACATTAAATGCCTGTAAGCCCAGGCATGTGAAGTAACAAAATGCCTTGGGTAGGAAAAGAGCAGTGAGGAACCACTGATTACGCAAACAGGTAGATAGCAAAGCTCCCTCTAATTACCCAACTGCTGTCTACCTGCTTATTACGGCTATGTGAGATTTAACCAGCCCAGTGTTGCTAGGTCTTCTGATTTTTCAAGAAAAACTAGAAATCCAGATTATTACTTGTAATGTCCCAATTTTGAAGTATTGGCAGCTAATTAAAAATGTCTGGTGGGGGGAAACCCAAAACACTGTGTGAGCCAAATGAAACATGTCTGGGGAATTTACGGTATTCCCAGATATTTTGAGCAGTCTATACTTTGCCAGAAACAGTACATAAAAAACAACTCCCTGCCCCTCTCCCACCCCCCACCCCCCAGTGAGAGCTTTGGTTCTTTATGATTCCCCCCTTGATTTGCACATCTGGACATTGTAGTCTGCTGAATGCATCTGAAAAGGAGTGTACAAATGGCCAATATGTTAGGGGAAGGAAACAACTCAGTTTACTTGGGTACCTTCTTTAGAGAGGTTTTTAAGGTAAAGCACCTTCTCTGTGTGCCTCACATGGTGGAGGAGGCAAGGGAGCTCCCTGGGCCTCTTGTATAAGGACAGTAATGTCATCTATGAGGGCTCCACCCTTGTGACCTAATCACGACTCAGAGGCCCTACCTCCTAATACCGTCACGTTTGGGGTTAGTATTTAAACACAGGAATTTTGAGGGGACATACATATTCAGTCCATATCAGTAGGGATGTCATGTATGTGGCAATTGGCCTATGATAGACATAGCCAGTAGACTGTGGTACCCTTTGTGCCTGAGCCCCAGCATGTTGAGATTGAAACTCATGTTGTTGTTATTTATGGCAGTTTGACTCTGCCTCTTTGAAGTGATTATGTACAATACTGATTGGGCTTGTAGGTCCCTGGAGATAATTAGGGTTACATCTCAAGGATTTTGGAACTGCCATGTGGTGTTTAGCTGTATGTTGGAATGAAATCACTCTAGACTTGAGTCATGTTATTTACCTATACTATGACTGCCTGACTTTTGGAGTCATGATATAAAGGTACAGGTCAACCAGACCTGTGCTCTCATGGTTTTTGGAATATGAGTACAAAGTTAGAAACATTGTGGAGACTAAACTGCAGTCACAGTTGCCATTTTTAGAGTGTCCTATGTGGGGAAGCAGTTACATGGCATCATGAAAATTAGTTCAATGGATGAAATCTAAAAACATTCCCTCTCTAGGTTATGTACTAGACATTATTTTTCATTCCCTCTCTAGGTTATGTACTAGACATTAACTTCCATTACATCATGTTTCTTAGGAAATTAGAGTCACTTATGGACATTGTGAACAGGTTAGTGTCAAGCATGTTCATTAGGCCAAGATTGAGACCCCCCCCCTACACCAAGAAATGGATTTGATTGCTTCTGTAAACCTTGCTCACAGCAAAGGATGTAGTATATATTCAATAAGAACTAGAGAAATTAATGAGCCACACCATGTCAGGGTAGGGAATAGGAAGTTTTGGTGTTATCATGTTAATGCCACCAAAATGCTGCAAGCAAATTAGGCCTTGAGTCTGAGAAATTCTGGGGAGTGGGTGTTTATAGCATTTATATTGAAGATCGTTTAGAATTTAAGGCTGTCAGAAGTTCAGCTTCTGAATGATTAACCTCATACTCTAGAATGAGTGTATGGGCGTGTGAATTTTATCAAAGTTACAATTGATTTTCCTTGAAAATGTTAAAGTGTTACTGAAATAAGTACAACAGTGGGCCATTTGCAAAGGACAGTAGACTCAGGTATGTGGAAATAAGTACCTGGACCAGAACAATGTGGAAGTAAGAGTTTGAAATAATCTTGAATTTCATCACAAGTAAGAGACTCTCCTGAATTCTCACTGTTTAGGAGAAAGATTATATAAAAGCACCCCCAGAAGAAAACATGGTGATGGATATGCTCAAACCTGAGATACTGAGGCCTACTTGGGTGTTGGAAGTGATGCTGATGGACATCAGTTCTTTGAAGTCAAACTTCAGAACCAGCCTGTGATTTTTATTGATCACAGAATTTGATCTGTACTGGTGTTGGGGAGGAAAATTTTTCATTTACCCTTCTAGGTTCTTTTGACTGGTTTAATAACTAAATTGACATAAGATTAACAGAGAAAAACAAATTCAGTTACATACTTATGGGAGCTCCATACAAATGTGAGCCCCAAGGCCAGGAGGGCAGTTGAGGCTTTTATTCCATCCTGAGCTAAGGGGGAGGAGGGTAATTCACAGGACAATAAGAAGAGCAAATGTTTGCTAATTGCATGTTTGCCCTGCCATACAGATAGGTCATTCAGATAAAAGTTATCCCTGATAATAGCTTTCTCTCTCTCTCTCTCTCTCTTTCTCTCTCTCTCTCTCTCTCTCTCTCTCTCTCTCTCTCTCTCTCTCTGTCTCTGTCTCTGTCTCTCTCTGAACCAGGCTCTCTAAATTCTTTTAGGTAGTTAAGGGAGAGGTTCAAGTTTTTCTTTA
>NW_017731708.1:542142-548298 GCF_001890085.2 Hipposideros armiger
GTTCAGCATCTTAGCTGTGGAGGGCAGTGTCACTGGCCCTCATATGTGGGATCCGAACTGGGGTCCCCTGGCGTCCCAAGCCAGTTCCCAACCATCGTGCCACTCGGCCGGCCTGTATTATGATTTTTTAAAGTTTGTATAACTTCTATAGCTGTAGTAGTCCCTTTCTCATTTATAATTCTATTTATTCGTGCTTTCTCTTTCATTTTAAAAAAAGTTTTATTAAATTTATTAGGGTGACATTTCTTGTCTTTTTCCTGATCAATTTTGCATTTCCTCTCTTATTCTTGATCAATTTTGCCAAAAGGTTTTTTTTTTTTTGTCTTTCAAATGAGCAGTGTTTGGTTTTGTTGATCTTCTCTGTTGTATCTTTCTTTTCTATTTTCTGATTTTTTACTGTTTTTAATTTTTTGTACATTGAATTCATTCTCCTTTGTCTAATTTAAGTTGGCTACTTAACTCAGTTGTTTTACAAAATTCTGCATAATAACCACAAAAAACTTAGTGACATATAATGGTAAGTATGTGTTACTCACTCACCTCAGGTCAGGAGACTCTTGGCAAGTATCCTGCCCGTCTCCACTGGAGTCATGCACAAGTTTGAGGCTGGCTGATATGGACTGATACAGGTTGGCCTCAACTAGAGCAACAGGAATGACATCTACTTCTCATCCTCCTGGGACAGCAGGCTAATCTGGATATATGCTCTCATTTTGATAAGAGGGAGCAAGATCCTTAAACTCAAAGCTGGCCCACCACCACTTCTGCTCCATTCTTTTTGTCAAAACAAGTACAGGGGGTAGGAAAATATTCTCTACCATTATGAGAAGTACTCCACAGTCATGTGAAAAAGGACCTGGATCCAAGGAGGAGTGAAATTTCATCTACCACACCATCACCAATATTTTGCTTTCCCAAAGTTTTTGTTATAGAAAAGTTGCAAGAATAGTACAGTGAACATCCATATACCTTTCACAGTAATCACCAGTTGTGAACATTGTCTCATGTTTTAATTATTTTCTCGATTTTTTT
The DNA here is from genome assembly GCF_001890085.2 of Hipposideros armiger. Classification (NCBI taxonomy): domain Eukaryota; kingdom Metazoa; phylum Chordata; class Mammalia; order Chiroptera; family Hipposideridae; genus Hipposideros; species Hipposideros armiger. The sequence continues at coordinate 543,175 of NW_017731708.1, forward strand.
CTGAATGCTTTGAGTTAGCAGGCTCATGTCATTGCCCACTTTGCATGTATTTTCTAAGTCCGAAGGTGCAGTCATCACACTCAAGAAATTTAACATTGACACAATAATATTATTTAGGTAGAATATATATACAAATTTTCTGTTAGTCTCAATAATATCCTCTATGACTCTTCTATTTTTCTCTTTCCTAACGCAGCCAGTTTTGCTTTATTGCAGCATACGTATTCCTAGCAGTCACGCTGCTTATGGAAACGATGGAGTTAGAGGCACAACACTCAAAAACTTCATCAGTCACACACACACAAGCACACACACACAGCCTTATAAAAACAGTAGTACATTTTACCCTTATTTAGTGTACATGAATACATGTACACTATACACATGAGTACTAAAATAAACATGGTACTTTCCCTTGAAAAAGATCTGCGGTTTGCTTGTGGAAGTGGGTATCAGAAGGGATGATGCAGCTTGTGAGTTATTGTCGGATGATGAAAGGAGAGTTCTCTGAAATTGGACAGGAAATTGTAACACTATATGTGGATGGGTGTGGCTCATAGCACACTTGGTGAACTGAGGTAGCTGGTATATGTGTGAGTTGTATATTTTGCATATTCCTATGCTCAGTTCAGCTGGGTACAGTTTTCTGTTTTTACCTAATGTTTCTTTCTCACCGAAAAAACATCATACATAAGCAAATAGATAGGAAATTCATGCTTTGCTTGTCCTGTGTTGGAACACATTTGTGTGTGTGTGTTTTTAAAGCCTGTGAGAACTTATAGTATAAACATTTGCACCTACAAATTTCCCTCTTGAATTTGCTTTAAGTACACGCTACCAATTTTTTATGTTATGTTTTGCTGTAGTTCAAGTCTGAGTACTTGATTTCTACCACCTATGATTTGGTAGTACTTTAAAATTTTTTCAAGTTTATAGTTTTCTTTGTAGGGCTATTGTTTTGTTAAGTTCCCAACTTTATTGTATTTTGTTCAAAGAATGTGAACTGTCTGATATTAACTCTGTTCAATTTCATGTAACTTTCTATGTGGCCTAGTTCATGGTCAGTTTTTGTGAGTGTTTTATTTGTGTTTATAAAGAATGTGCATTCTCTAATTGTCGAGTACAGGTTTTCTGTAAACTTAAACTATCTGATTTCCTTAGCTGAGTTTTTAAACACACACACACACACACACACACACACACACACACACACACACACANTCTGTCTCTGTCTCTGTCTCTGTCTCTGTCTCTCTCTGAACCAGGCTCTCTAAATTCTTTTAGGTAGTTAAGGGAGAGGTTCAAGTTTTTCTTTAGACTGCTGGGTCTTTAATATCTTCAGCTCAAAATAATCCACATGCCAAAGTGGCTTTGTTCAGGGTCACATATTCTCTTTTTCACTGGATTAGCCATTTAGCTAATTGTTTCTACCCTTGGCCCAGTTCTGTTGGATTGTTTGTGCGTTTTTTCCCCCCTGATTTGTAAGAGTTATTTTCATATTATGAATATGTTAATATGTATTCTTTGAGAATATGGGTTGCAAATATTTCTTCCCAGTTTGTAGCTTTTCATTTGATTTTGTGTGGGGGTTGGGTGAACAGAAGTTTTAAATTCTAATGTAGCTGCAGTTGTCATTGTCTTCTTTTATGGGTGTGTGTTTTGTGTCTTTTTTTTTTTTAGAAATCTTTCATTGCCTCTAGAGATATTCTCAAGATCTTGAGATACTCTTTTCCTATGTTTTCTTCTTAAAGTTTTAAATTATTGCCTTTCATATTTAAGTATTTAATGGGATATAATTTTATCGAATGCTGGAATAGTTACAGTTTTTTTTCTCTTTATGTAGCTGGTGGTTTCAGCATTATTTATGGATTAGTCAATACTTTTCCTCACTGGTGTCTAATGGCACATTTGTTATATATCATGCTCTCATATATACCTAGCTCCATTTTAAAGCTCCAATTCTCTTCTATCACCTATGTCTATACCAATATCACATTCTCTTAATTTATATCTCTTTAGGGTAAGTCTTGTTATCTGATTAGGGAAATATTCCCACCTGACTCTTCAAAATTGATTTGGCTTTTTGTGTGAATTTTTTAATTTTTAACCTAAAAACAAAAGGCCAAAGTGAGAGGCAACAAGCATTTATTTCAGATTAAAAAAAAATTAGCTGTTCAGGAAGCACTGATTCAGGCAGAAACCCAAATAATGTTCTGATTAGGAGACAAAGACAAAGGATATTTATGAGAAAGCATAGGGGAACAGTTACATCAGTAGAAGGAAGATATTTCTACTGGTGCAAATAAGCTAACATAGTGATGCTAATTTTAAACCATGTTTTTAATTTTCAGTCCAGTAGTCATCAGGCAAGTAGTCATAATATCTGCTTTCTTGTTATCTGTGCAGCAAACAGTTCTTTGGGATACAATATTGCTTTAGACCCCAGTCTAAAGGTTATTTTGCCCTGTTTTAACATTCCAAAGATTTGAAGCATAAAACATGCAAAGCAGTTCCTTTAGGGTGGCAGCTCCAGCTCCATTTTAAAGTGGATACACACACACACACACACACACACACACACGATGCCAAAAAGAAATGTATATGTATTTTAAGAAAGGAAAAATCTATTAAAATTGTAATACTCAATATATACTGATAACAAAAGATGAATACAAGTCACGTTTGTCTTCTGAGGTTGCAAGAGGTGCTCAAAGCGGTTACCATCCGAATCCAGACACTTCTGATTACAGCGAACTATTTAGTGCTTGAGCAACGCTGACCAAAGTGTTAACATCTTTTAAAATGTGTATATATTTCGTGTGTGTGTGTGGGGGGAGAGAATGAATAAATATCAGCTTGTCAAGTTAGAAAAATCCTATGGGGAATTTCATTGGCATTGCTTTGACTTTATAGATTAAATTTGGGTCAGGGTACCCAAATTTTGCCTTTCAACATCCATGAATGCAGAATTTCCATCTATTCAGGCCTTCTTTTAATGAAATTTCATAGTTTTTTCTGAAAAGATGTTATAAGTATGTTGTTAGATTTATTCTGAGGCACCTCATGGGTTTAGTTATTGTGAATGGTATCTTTTTAACAATTATATTTTCTACTCATTTGCTTATGAATAGAATTGATTCTTTTGTTAGAATTGGTTTGATACCCTGCAACTATACTGAATTATCTTGGACTTCTGTATGCATTCTACAATAATGACATTTTAGTGTTTCCCTTTCAGTCTTTATTACTTCCATTTCTTTTTCTAATCGTGCTGATTAGCCCTACAGTGTTGAATAGAAGAAGAGCTAGCAGACATTTTTGGGTCTTTCCTCACTTTAAAGGGAAATGCTTTTAACTTAATTTCACCCTTAAGTAGAGGTTTGCTATGGGTTTTTCCAAATACCCTCCATCAAGTTAAGGAATTTTTCCTTCTATTTACTGTTACAAAAAGGTTTTGTTTTTTTCTTTGTCATTAATGGGTTGCATTTTTATTATGTCCTTTTTTTTGGTAATTATTGAGATAATCATATAGTTTCCCCTTTAAATCTGTTACTGTGATAAATTCGTAAATTTTTCTAATTTTAAACTAGTCTCATTGCTAGAATAAATCCAACTGGGTCCAAAATACAATTTAAAAATACATTGCAGCCCCTCTTCCCTTCCTGAATAATTCAGTGCTTAATCCATTATGTAGGATGAAGCAAATATATCTGGGGATGGGAGCAGGGATGCTGCGTTGGCCCAGAGTGTCAGCCCAGATTGGGTAAAGAAGGTATCTCCACAGAATAGCAACTCTTGTGGGACAGGAGTCGGAGCCCAGTTAGGGTAAGCAGGGCTCCATAGGCAGGTGGCTGTGGCGGAGGGGGGTGGATTTTAGAGCCCAACTGAGATAAGTAGGGCATCCATGGAGGGGGCAGGGAGCAGCCTGGTATGGGGCTTCTGAGCCAGAGCAAGGTGAGGGGGCCCTTTCAGTAGAGGAGGAGCCTGGCATAGAATGTCAGAGCCTAAGTAAGAGGGAAAAGGGAGAAGTGCTTAGAGACAGAGCCCAAGCAGAGTGAGGAGAGCAGACCTTACTTTAATCAAGTGATAAAAATGAACATCATCCATAATGGGATAAATTGAAATCATGCACCACTTGATAGGATACAATGAGAAGAAATCACCATCACTTCTGTGGTAGTCCTGCCAAAATGCATAGTGTGAATATTATCACGAGAAAATAACAAACCTAAGCTGAGAGACATTCTACAAAATAACTGGCCTCTAATCTTTGATAACGTCAGGGTCCTAAATCAGCCTTTAAGTTTAATTTAAGTTTAATTTAGGCTTAAAGAGCCTGAAGGGACAGGACAACCAAATACAAAACATGGTTCTGAATTGTGTCCTTTTCTATAAAAGGCGTCATTGGAATAATTGGCATACTTGAATGATGTCTGAGGATTAAATGATAGTAACGTATCACTATTTATTTCCTTATTGTGGTCATAATCTGGTTATGTAGGAGATGCTTGTTTGTAGGAAATACGCACTAAAATATTTGGAGGCAATGGGGCATCAGGTTAACAACCAACTCCCAAGTGGTTCAGGAAAAATTTTTCTCGGTAATACTGTATTTCCAACTTTTCTGTAACTTTGTGATTGTTTCAAAATATTTTTTCAAGTTTTAAGAGTTTATTGCAGAATTTGTTTTGGTAACATTTAGGATTTTTAAATCTGTTTAGAAGTGAGAGTAGCCTGTGATTTTTCTTTCTGATACCACATATGTCCAGTTTTCCAATTGATAGGAGCCTCAAACAGTGAACAGGGAAACTTTTCCTCCCTCCTTTTTTTCTCTTTTCTTGCAAAAGTTTCTGCAATAAAGAGATAATCTGTTTCCTAAAGGATTGTTTGCTGGCTTTTCCTGTAAAAACTATCTCGTGATTTTTTTAAAAATCGAATTTGGTTTCTTAAGTGGGTAAAGGATTATTATTTTTTTTTATTTCTTGAGGTCGTTTTAGTAACATTTTCTAAAATGCTTACCATTGCATTCAGATTTTAAAGCTATTTCATTAAAAAGCAATAGTGAAAGACTTATGCTATTTCAAGTAAGGGGTAAGGTTATTCAGTGTATTATGATTTTTTTTT
>NW_017731708.1:551426-552489 GCF_001890085.2 Hipposideros armiger
TTTTAATTTTTATTAAAAATACCTTATTTATAGTAACATGTGAAGGGTTTATTGTTATTTTAATCCATAAATAATTTTAAAAATCTTAGTTTTCATTTGTAATATGAGAATGGTGAACATCAATTGTAACCCACATAAACAGAAACTCTGGGATTCTCAGTAATTTTTAAGAGAAGAAAGGGTCATGAGACCAAAACTTTTGAGATCTCCCACTCTAGAGAATCCTAGATATAAATTGGAATGGGAGCATGAGTATAACCATATAAACATATCTAATACTCCACTAGTTTTATCTTTACTTAGGACAGTAATGCAACTTAACCCTCATGTTCATTAAATTTAACACCCCTGTGGTTTTATTCCTCTTTTGTTTTCTGTCCTAATAATCCTTAGAGGAACTAAAGGAAGCTGCTGGAAGTTAATCTATAATGTCTTTTGCCCTAGAGTATATATGTTGTAGTCTCTGCTGATTTAGATAATGAGGAATCAACTTAAGAGCCAAAATGTTAAAACATGCATTTTCATTCCCAAGGGTGTGAAAATTGGCTCTTAGGCAGCAATAAATAAATAGGTAGATAGATAGATAGATATTATGGTAGTTATGGCCCATAAACAGATATACAGTACATCTGTGGTATTGAAATTTCATCAGAGGTGGAGTACAGTTAGGAAAAGAAGTCAGAAGGTTTAGAAGAGGATGATAGTGAAGAGGTTGAGAAAACCTGTGTTAGATCCTGTTGGAATATGATCCTTTAGCTTTTGTTTGTATTTCTTTCTTCTATCTCAGCCTTCCTCCGTGATACACATTCTAGAATAGAGGCTGTGACCAAAATACCTTGTAGAGGTCCAGTAGTCGCCTTACAGAGAAAGGTAACTAGGTGAGGCTTTTAGCAACGGGAGAGCCCACGCCTGATCTCTGGAAGGGAGCTTGGCTCATCCATGCTCAGGTCTAGCTATTTGGTACCATGCTGGAATAGGGGTTGCCTAATTTTCCAAAATGGTTAAAAAAGTCAGAAATCTAAGTTTTATGTAAAATTTGTAGACATTAGAAACTAATTTTTAA
>NW_017731708.1:555714-558368 GCF_001890085.2 Hipposideros armiger
TTGTGTCAGTCTTCTATGTTATATAAACATTTAATTAGAGTCCTATTTCATTTAGCATAATTGTAGAAACTTTTAGATAGTTTTTAGTAGTAACTCACAATTTTAATACTTGTAGAGTTCTTAACATGTGGGTGTTTGTTTAACTACTGTAGCCAGTTTCATCTCTTTATAGGATAAATATCATTTTTTTTTCTTTTTAGTAATTTTGATAAGGTGAATTTGAAATATTTGCTTCATTAAGGATTTAGGTTTTTTTAAATTTAATAAATAAGCACTTTATTACAAAAACCACTTGACCTTATTATTCTTTAGTATCTTTAATGTTGATTTATGTATGTTGAAAGTCTTTAGATGATATTTTAAATTAGCTAAAGCTTATCATAAAAGACAATAATGTTATGTACTATAATTTTTTTAATAACTGAAAAATTACATGTCTTCTCTGACCATATGTGATCCATTTATTATAATGTGTTAAATTTTATACTCCTTAAACAAAAAATAGAAAACAGAAATATTCTTTGAAGTTCTTCACTGCACGTCTGGTCAAGTATTACTTGCTCAAGTGTCTTTTTTTTTTTTTTTTTTAAATAACTTACATCTTAGAAATTTTTGTGTGAAAGGTGGTATTTGACTAGGGAAGAGAGGAAATAATGCTTGCACTATTTCAAACCAGACTTCATGAAATGATGCTATTGTTGGTTGAATTAGCACTGATTTTTTTTCTCCTATAGAGAACTGCTGCAAATAAGTCTATGGCTTTATTACTTGGAATATTTTAATCAGTATAAACTAATTTTGGGGTTTTTTTGTTTTGTTTTGTTTTGTTTTTAAGATTTTTATTGGGGAATTGGGGGGATGGGAACAGTGCTGGGGAATTGGGGAAAGGGGAACAGACAAGTTGCTGTCGTTTTGTTCTTCAATNACACACACACACACACACACACACACACACACACACACACACACACACGTTTATTCAGGCACATTGCGTAAACTACCAGGTTCATCTTGGAGAAATTTCTCCTAGAGCCATCTGATATGCTGTAGTTATTCTTTAGGCCCCGTACACAGCTGTCTTTGTGGGATCTTTATCACCTCTCTTTTGGGTTAGATTCCCTTTTTCCTAGACAACACTCTTATTCCTTTCTTTCCTGGTTTATTTCAGGAAATAAACCTCAGTTGGTGAAGTTCCCCCTTCAGTAGCATCCTGAAAAATGCCTAGAAGGTGAAATTTTTGAAAACTTGCATATCTGAAAATGACTCTGGTCCTAATACTTAGGATAGTGGGATGGAAATCATATTCCCTCAGTTTTTAATGCAATGCTTCATTTTCCTTTGACTCCAGTGTTGTGTTGAGATGTTTGCTGTTATTTGTTTCCCTCTAGCTTATTTTGAGCCTCTCTTTGTCCTGGAGCTCTGAAGTTTTATGAAGAAGTACCTTGGTACAGGTGTACTTTTTCAGTAATTGTGCTGGACACTCACTGGGTCTTTCCAATCTTAAAATTCATATCTTTAGGTTCTAGGGAATTAACGTGAATTAGTTCTTTGATTTCTTCCCCTCTATTTCTCTGTTCTGACTTTCTGGAATTCCTGTTAGTTATGGGACCTCTAGCAGTATTCTCCAACATTTCTAATATTTTCTTTTCTATCCCTTTTACTTTGCTTCCTGGGGAAATTTCCTCAATTTGTCGACCAACTTTTTAATTGAGGATTTTATGTCTGGTATTATATTTTTAATTTAAATCTTTTTTCTATAAATATTCTTTTATGATATGGTGCTTTTGTTCATAGGTCTAATACATTCTGTTACCTCTTAGGTTGTTAATGATAGTTTCTTGGAATTTTGTTTTCTCCCTGCATAGTCTGCTCCAAGTTTCGTTTTGTTTCTTTTCTTTTCCTTCCTTCCTTTCTTTTCTTCTCTTCCCGTTTCTTTTCTTTTCTTTTCTTCTCTTTTTATTGTTTGTTTTTGTCTCTCATCTATTAGATGCTTTCCTCAAATGTCTAGTGGTCCTTAGCCATCCACATTTAAAGGTGTACTTATTGAAAAGTTGACTGAGAGCTCCAAGCCCATGAATACGGGTTATTATGGTCTCCACAATAAGGGGCCTTACCTGGCTTCTTTCCTGGGGAAGGCCTTGTGTCAGGATCTTTGGGACCTTCTCTCTTCATTTCCCAGAGAAGGACTCAGCTAAGGACTCCTGAGGGTCTGGCAGTGATTTGGAAAAAAGGACTTGACAAGGGAGCTGTCTCTATAGTCAGTATGTAAAGTTGACTTAATGTCCTGTTAAAAGTTAAGATACCTCCCCTCAATTGTGTACAGACACCCCGCCCTCCTTTTTAAAAATCTTTTCCGTAGAATAAACTTCTGGGAAGAGAGAGGAGAAGTGGCTGGCTAGCTTGGGCCACCACGCTGTGGAGAGGGATGAGTAAAACCCTCTTAAAACAGATTTTCAACCAACCCTTTCATTCTTATTCCCACCTTTACCCCATTTCCCAAGCCAGCTCTTAACCAGTGCGCCACTCGGCCGGCCCTTTTTACTTTTTTTTTTTTTTTTGTGAGCCATCCTGCCACCTGTTGGCAGCTCAGCAGCAGCTCATCTTGGGCCGGGCATCGAACCGCTGTTGCTCAGAGCTCAAACTCCTGAGCAAGC
>NW_017731708.1:560173-563607 GCF_001890085.2 Hipposideros armiger
GTATGTATATCCATCAAAGCCTGTATGAGCACCACCACCCACCCCCACACACTCACATTTCACACTAGTGTAGTTTCTTCTGGCGTGAAGAAATGCGTCTCCAAAATATGACTCCTCTACAGCATTCTGAACTCAGAGTTACCTTGCTTCTGTGAATAACTTCAGTGATAAGTCCTCCTGTCCCAGGAGGCTAACCTGTTCTATTTTGGGTTAACTCTAATCGTTTGATGTTTCTACCTCATGGGAAGCAGAAATGTATCTCCTTCAAACTTTGACCTGGTTTGTCCTGTGAGGCCACACAGAATAAGACTAATTCTTACGTGACGAGTTTTCAGATTTGTGAATTTGCTGTGAAATCAAATTTCCATTTCTCCAGAAATGTAGCATAGTAGTTAAGAATTTAAACAGTGAAGTCAGGGTTTGAATCTTCTCTCTGCCTCTTAAGTAGCTCTGTGATCTTGGGGCTTGTTACTTGAACCTCTTTATGCCTCAATCTATCCATTTTTAAAAGAAGCATATTACTATAATTTACCTAATAACTAATAGGTAATACATGTAAAACTCTCAGAACAGTGCCTAGGATATAGTACATAGTCTGTAAATGTTACTTGTTATCCAGATTAAGCATCCTCAGTTCCATCAATTATTCTTCATATGCATAGTTTAAAATTTTCTTACCATACTTAGTTTATAGTTTGCTCATTAATGAAAATGATCTGGTGCCTTGTAGGAAGACTTACGTTTCTTTTCGTCTCTTATTCTCTATACCATCCCCCAAACCAGATCATAATTTTTATCTTTATATGTGCATGTGTATATAAATATAAACATATATACATATATACACATTCACATACACACATTCTCTTATTCTTGAAGGCATGTGGGAATATAAACCATTGGTGAGACAACTAGTGTGAGACTTTGGCCCTTCCCACTTCCTTAATAGAACCCTGATTTTATTCACATTTTTTTCCCCTACATGGCTTTGTGCTTCAGAGAAGCAGGCCCTATCTCCTGACTTGGAGAGTGGAGTCTGATTTGTTTAAGTCAATGATGGGGTTCCATTATGGTTGTGTGATTTTTGACATAGGTATGTGATGCAGCTCTGGCCATTGAGACCAGAGCAGAACTGGGTTGGGAATTTCTGGGAAAGGTTTCCTTGTTCTTGAAAGAAATGGTCATGAAGAGGTGGTCTCATCTTTTCTTCTGGTTGTTACTGAGTCTGGATTAAGAAGCCTGTTTCACTCTGAGACCTGGGGGTTGGATGAGGATACTACCTAAAGGTGGCAGAGTGAAGAGATAGGTGGGTCCTTGAAGACATTGTTGAGCTACTGAACTCACCAAGTCTGGAACTGGCCCTTCCTCTTAATATCCTATTATGTGAGAAACCTTTCTTATTGTTTATGCTGCTTTGAGTTGGGTTTTCTTACTTTTAGCTAAAATAATCTTAACAGATAAAGAATTCATTATTTAATTCTGTTGTGGCTGGGAAATTGGATAAATAGTACTTAACCTCGTGAAGTTATGGGGAAAAATTGAAATAATATAGGTAAAAGGCACTTTGTGATTATAAAGTAATTTCACAGATTTATAGTTCTGTTACATTACCACAAACAGTGTTTGTAGTGGACAGAATGTTTCACAGAGAGCGAGACTGCCTGGTGTTGCTAATTACCAATTGTATTAATATTGTACAGGTCACTGGACCCTTTAATTACTCCTTTGTAAAACAGAATTAAATGATTTTCATATCTGTGAAAAGAATGTAGTCCGAGCATTATGGGATTCCCACCTGAAAGCCCTTGTGTAGATTAAGGCAATAGATACAAATAAGTAACTCTTAATTGAAGAAAGCATAATTAACTAATCATATTGGGGATGCTTCCAGTTTCTCAGTGGTTCTACTGATCTTAGTGTCTTGAGAAACTAGGAAAGCTCTACTATCAGTATACTTACTGCCTATGAATATCAACTCTCATAGCCTTATAGAGATAAAATACTTGCTTTTAAACCCAACTTTTACTCTTATTCTCCTATATGTAACCAGTATGAACATGTCATTAGTTTTCTTTTTGGTACTGTCTCTTGTAATTTGCTGTCATCTTTTTCTTCTACGCTCTCCCTAGATATATTATTCCCAGTCTATAAAATAGCCACTTAAATGATTTCCTTTTCACCAGAACCTGCTTCTTCTCCCTCTTTACTCATCTGAAAGATGAAGTGAAGGGAGGTAATTTTTAAGGTGCTTTCTGGTTCTAACATTCTGTGGTTTGTCATTTATTTTTCTCATCAGTTCAGACTCTTATACCAAAAGAGCTCATCTTTGATTACATATTAGGATTAAACTTAAAAACTTTTTTCATCTGAGGGAGCATTTGCCCAGTATGAAATTCCCTAGACATATAAACTTGTTTTCCCAGAAAAAGGAAAATATTATTTAACAACTTTGTGTAGAAAGATGGATGCTAGCTAAAGTAAGAATTGTGTGCATAGTTGGTGTTAATTCTGAAATTCCTGAAGATATGAGTGAGGTTATCCTCTGTCACATCATCCTAAAATGCCCATGGAAAACATTAAAACCAACCATCAACATTTGCATATGTAACATTCTTTAGACCCAGAAAGTCGTACTCAGTTTTATTTCTAGAAGTAGAGGGAAAATCACAAAAGAATCCCAGGAATGCAGATTTTCCTATACAATTGATAGGTTTTATTTAGATTTTTGTAAGTCCTGTTGAGAAATTGTTTTTAACACTGACACCAAATATGTGGTGTCTTTTCCAATACCACTTCTCCAACTCTCCATACCAAATAGGTGTCCAAAATTCAGTTCAGTTCTGACACTTCCAAGAGTTACTGTCAGACTCCACAGGTTAAAGGGCTCAGTCCCACAAGATGCCCTTACTTCAGATGCCAGTTGCAAGTACAGGATCTCCATGTTACCTGCACTTCTGTCCAACTCGGAGAGGGTCAGGGTCTATGAATATATGACTCCTCAGAAAGTGAGTTGCCATTATATTGTTTCTTCCTTATTCTCTGTGATCACTTACTACTTCTGTTAGTTAGAGGTTAGTAGAGAAGACAACACAGGAAGTGTGTTCTGGAAGTGTGTTCTTTTGAGCGTTAGTTAGTAGAATATGCCTTTCCTTTTTCCTTCTTACCTACCTTCCTTTCTATCTTCCTACCTGTCTACACTTTTTTTTTTTTTTAAGCTGCTTCTGTATGCCTAAGGATAAAACCAACATGGCGTTTTCCTTCAAGACACCCTTTTTTCTAGGAAATGACACCTGAATTTCCACATGTGATGGGATGAGTCTTAAGTTTGAGGAGGACCAATTGTGTCAGTCTTCTATGTTATATAAACATTTAATTAGAGTCCTATTTCATTTAGCATAATTGTAGAAACTTTTAGATAGTTTTTAGTAGTAACT
>NW_017731708.1:564697-633759 GCF_001890085.2 Hipposideros armiger
GAGTTCTTAACCATCGCGCCACTCGGCCGGCCCCACTAATTTTTGTTTTTATAAATAAAAGATTTATTTTCAAATTTCTCAGGGAGGAAAGAAAATCAGTTGATTAGTAAATGTGTATTTTGATTTACACTAAATACTTTTTATTATTCCTTCCAAAACAGACACTCCTTGAATATGCAGAGAAATGGAAAACTTCAGAAGATCCCTTACCTTTATTGGAGGTATACACAGTGGCTATCCAAAGTTATGTTAAAGCCCGACCTTATCTTACCTCTGAATGTGAAAATGTAGCATTGGTTCTGGAACGCTTGGCATTGTGAGTAGACCTTTGAGTAAATAAAAGATTAGATTTAGCTTTTGTGTTTTAACTTTATATCTCAGCTCTTCTGATAGTTTGATTTTAAATAGATTGGTTATGGGGAGTCTACTGATGATATTAGAATTATTCATTTTATTTTACTTCATATTTTAATAATTATTTGTATCCTTACCAACTTTTTGTGTTTTAGAAGCTGTGTTGAACTTCTACTGTGTCTACCTGTTGAGTTATCAGATAAACAGTGGGAACAATTTCGGACACTGGTGCAGGTGAGGGTATTACCTATTAGTTTTAATATAGGTATATTTTAAGTCAGTTTGCTTTATTAATATATTACTTGGTTAAATTTTAAACATCTAAGTAATAACAAATATTAATTGCTGCTGTTATTAACGCTAGTGTCTTGCAGATAGTAGATGCTCAATAAATGTATCCTAAATGAGTATACGAGTATACATTTAAATAGATTGGTTGAATATTGTACTGTTCTTTAAAATCAAATAATTAAGACTTTGTCAGAGCAGTAAGGGAACACAAAAGAAAATGCCCTCATTTGTATTTAGAAACAGTTTAACTAATTGCTGAAAATCTGCAATATGCTTTATAAGAATTTAACATCTCATTTAATTCTTATGAAAACTTTGTGGGGGTAGGTATATTTTTCCCATTTTAAAGGTGAGGAAACTGAGGCTCATATTCTAAAGTATTCATCCGCCCATACTTATACAGCTAATAATCACAGAGTAGTATTTGAACTCAGGTTCTTAATTCCAAAGCACATGCTTTTTCTCCTAGAGCTGAAACACATGCTTTGTCTCTTTTATTTAGTAAAATAAAAGCTTTGTCACTTTTATTCTACTTATATGAGTACAACACAATTTTGCATTTAGTTGTTTTGGAGCATTTTCAAGAACTTTAAATTCTGTTTCAAGCACTAGATGGTGCTGGATATATTGTAGCTTCAAGTTAAATTTTGATTAATTGGTTAAAAAGGATGTTCCTGCTAGCTCGTTTCAAAAAGTATAGTTGTCTTTTTCTCTAACCACAATTCTTAAAATACCTTTTGGCCTTATGTTTTTCTGTAGGAGATATATTAAAGAGGATTAGTCTCAAATTTTAGAAGCATATGAAGTAAACTATAGTTAGGCAGAGAAATCAGCTTTCCTATTTAATATTAAACATTAAAATCTACCTCAAGTGCAAGATTCTTGAAGGTAGGATTCATATCTTAATACCATAGGATTCTATTATGTCTTACATATAATAGATACTTAATAACTGTTTGTTGAAATGAAAGTGTCTTGTCCTATTTCACATTGCAACTAACTTTTTTGTCATGCAGTTTCTACTTCAGTATATCAGTCACTTGTGTCTTAGGTGTTTTTCCCAGCAAGTGTTTAGTTTTAGGTAAATAATCCAGAACTTCTCATTGTTTGGCATTCAGATACATTCTACCACGGAATTAAATAAGTTGTTTATATACAAATATACAGAATTTCTCATGCTACTTATTTATTTTTTTTGGTCAACATAAGATAAACTTTCCTTTTTGAAACAGTAGCACTAGTTGACACTTTTTTATAAGAATTAATGAGAAGGAAATATTAATAACTCTTTGAATCCTTCTGTGGCAGCTTTCAGCAGTTCATAGAAATTTTCTTAAAGCACTTGAATTTGTTGCAATGGGCAAGTTTTTATGGCTTTGAGGAATAGACTTTTTGTATAAACATGGCATGCAGTTTTAAGAGTTTCCATGACACTTTGCTCTTATTTCAGGGCTTCCTCAGGGTTGTTTTATACCTGCTTAGCAGCATTTGTTTCATTTTGCCTGTGTGTGTGTTAACTGTTTAAACATTCCTTTAGCCCACAGAGGATAAACCCCATAAACACAGGGACTAGTTGCTCTCTTCCCTAGTACTTTGCCCATAGAAATTCTCAGTACAAAAATTTTCTGAATTGAATAAAAGCTATTGTCTTTTGTGGCCTGAAGAATATACCAATTGCATGAACAGTTGGAAAAAACTAATAAGCAAGGTTTAAGTGTCAGCCTTAATAGTATTTTGTCAAGGCTTTATAATGAATAAATGATAAATCATGCACTCAGTTATTTTCTTTTCATTAGTCTTTCTTATTGGAATATGTGTAAGTTGTCACTTAGACCTTGATGCAAATCTGTCATTTATTAAAGGTAAAAGTTTTGGGGGAAAACTTTTTTTTACTAACACAGAGGATGTAAAATGTGTAAGGTCTTGTATGTGGATATTCTGATAGCTTCCTTGAGAGGTACATTTTCTCTTGGTTTAGGTTTTGGGGGAAAAACTAATATGGACTTATTTATAGAACTACATTGTATTTATTTAAAATTTATAATTGATATTCTTATCCTTGCGATTTTATTTTAAAAATCAGAACTAAAGGAATGCAGCACTTTGTTATGTGATGTGAAAATTTTAAGATAAAAGTCTTATTTTTCAAAAATTTAGTATTATATTTAAAGCTTGATAAGCTTGCTTTTAAAAATCTGTTGTAATTCTTTGGATGTTTATTTAATATTTATAGGTAGCTCATGAAAAGCTGATGGAGAATGGCAGCTGTGAATTGCATTTTTTAGCTACTCTAGCTCAAGAGACTGGGGTGTGGAAAAACCCGGTACTGTGCACTATTCTTTCCCAGGAACCATTGGATAAGGATAAAGGTAAATTTTCTAGAGAGAGAGAGGGAAAAAAAAAAAAGAATTTATTAGACTAGAAAAAATAAGTACTTAAAATTGTTTTGATATAATTCATCTCAAGGTATCCCAAAGAAGGACCATTTAATTAAATTTTACCTGAAGTGCTTGAGGCCCTTCACCTTTATTTTATTTGGGGGAAGATGTATTTATAGGATTTTACAGTCTTAGTGTTACAGAGAAACTAAAATTTTTTCCCAACATCTTTTTAACAGAGGAATTCCCTCTGCAACATCCTGACAGGAGGCAATCTGCCTTATATTTGATAACTAACTTATTTGACAGATGGAGAAGCAGAAATAGAGTAGTTTAAATAATTTTCCTCAAAATAGAATAAGAAATTAATGCTAGAACTCTCAAGTCTTCTGTCTCTAAGATTAGTAGTACTATTTCTCAAACAGCTAATTGCTCAGTTTTATTTTACCCTGCTTTGTTGTTATTGTATGAGCTTGGGCAAGAAAGATCCCAGTTAAACTGGCTGGTTGGAAGTATATGGCTAGATCATTGCTATGTGTAACACTTAATGTTCATAGTTCAAAAGTTGTATATATGACAAAGAAGAGCACAGTTTTTGTCTGTGGAACTTTTCTTGAGATTATTTTGGAAAGTACCCAGCTTTCACCTTAACTTTTCCCAAGAATTCTATCTAGAGAAGTAAACAAGCTGCTTCCATTGTTTATTGCTGTTTTTCTTGTTGATTGGTGGCAAACTGTAGGTATTGTGCTCTGTGATAGCAAATTATGAAGGCTCTGAGAAGGGAGTGTTAATAAGCCCATTGTTTGAGAACCCTTCTGGTACTTTTGGTATTTACCAAAAAACTTCCCAGCCAATCTCCAAACTCCTCTTCAAGCTGGTTGTCCCTACCTGACCGCCCCTCCTATTATTTCTCCATGCTTTCCTGATAGTTCTTAGCAGTGTTAGCTGTTTTCTTAGTTTTCACAAGAAGATTTTTTTTAGTACACCCTTTGTTGTGGATATCCACAGATTAGCTAGTGTTCTCAAAGCCCTAGAGAAATGTAGAGTAGGTCCTCATTATTTAAAGTAATAACATTTAAAAGTTAAAAATCTTAGATTTTTTTTGCCTTTGGCATATTAATTTTAGTCCCATTATATTAATACCACTATGTTTTTATTCCTATAATCAAACTATACTTTTTAATGTTCTCAGCTTTTAGAGATTTTAGGTGTAATATGTTAATAATATCAAATTACATTGTATAGTTTCTAACAGTTTGAAATGTGTATTTTACATGCATGATTTCATTTAACTTCACAATGGTCCTATGAGAAAGGTAGGCTTTTTACTGTCCCTATTTTATAGATCAGAAAATGGAGGCTCAGAAAGACTAGTCTTTTCTGCATCACATCACCAGTGATGTGAGCAGAGCCAGAAACTGAAGTCAGATCCTCAGCCTCTCTCCTTTTCGTAACATGCCCTGTGGCACCTAGCCTAATTAAATAAAATTGCACCCAGCTTAAATAAAGAATTAACTCCTTTTTTCTTTTGTCAATTTCTGAAGAATGTTTTTGCCAAACTCACGCCTTATGCTAAAGTCGTAAAACGAAACTTTTACCTGAGCAGACATTTAAAATTTATTTTAAAAGAAAGTGTGCTCGATTTCCTTACTTGTTTAAATATGCCTAACATTGTTTCTGTTAACAAACATCTCTGCCCATCTCTGTGCTGCTTTATTTGTTGGTCCTCACCAGACATAGCCACTGGAATAATTTGGACTATGCAGCCAAAAGGAGTTTCTACAATAGAAAATGACTTTACTGCAACTCATGAAGCAACCAGAGAGGTTATATGATTAAGGGATTCTCAACCATAATCTTTACTTGGTTTTCTGTTATTTAGAATGCTTCTTTGAGGGGAGTTATTTTATGTTAATCACACAACTAGAAGTGTACATTCATTTCCTCCTTTGAAAACGTTGAAGGAAGTAATATTTACACATACATACTAATTTATTTACATTTTCAAATTTGATGATGGTTCAAAAGGATGGGAAACTTTTAGCTTTTTATATTATATATCCAGCCCCTTGATTTAACTTAATCTAACCTACACCAAGAGATTGTGCTCATTAGTTTGATAATAGTGAAGCCTTTAAAGTTTGATATAGTATTTCAACAGTAGATAATCCACTTAATCCTGAATTATTTTCTTTCCTTTTTTTTTAATTGACTGATTTTGGACCTACTAAAACCCAGCTAACCCAATAAATGCTCTTTAATTCTGGGGGATTGAGGGTGGGCAGGACTCAAAATTAAAAATGCTGCTTTCACTTTAAGATGTTAGCATCCTAGAATAAGGCAACTCTACTAACCAAACCAACATAATTCAAGTAGACAGCCTTTGAATATCACAGGAACTTTAGGCTTACACACATTACTTGTGCCTTTCTTTAGTCATAATCTCAGCATTGGAAAGGCACTGAATGCCCTTTTTTTTTTTTTTTTTACCCAATTTTAGCTCAACACTAAACATCACTGAATAAGGCACTTTTAAAACATCACTGATAAAGAAATCAGACTTTGCTTAAATTCTTCTTGAGAATGGTAACTGCGTAGTTCAGTCCATTCTTAGCCTTCTATTAGAAAATATTTACTGTGAAAATTGTGAAAACTACATTCGTAGCATTTCCTTCTTTTGGATTGAGTGCTACCCCTGAAACCATCCCAAAGTATAAATCCTTTCACAACTAAGCAGTTTCTTAAAGATCGCCATCATGTCAACTCCTAGTCATCTTTTCTTCTATAGACTAAAAGCCGTCCTGGTGTGGCATGATTTTAAACCCACAATCATGATTTCTAATTTTTGAGTGCATTTTGTTGTTGTTCTCCTTAATGTGTAATTCTCAGAACTTAATATGTACCATAAATATACTATGATCTGGCCAGCTTTGAGATCATTGGTACTCTCTCCCCTTCATCCTAACTATTGATACTTAAGTTAGTGTGACTTTAGATGACATTGCCTTTTTGGGTAGCCATATCTTTCTCACAATTCAGTGAGGTTACTAAAACCACAAGAAAATATTTTTAAAATAAATGCTACTATTGAATTATATACATTTTTGTACTTGTCTTTTGGCACCTAAGTTATTACTTTTTTTCCTCTTTAATTTCACTCTTTAATAAGATTCATTCTATTTCTATAACTTGTCAAAATCCTTTTAAATCGTGATTTTGTTATTTAAGGTTTTTGTCCTTCCAAGTTTCCTCTAATTAGCATGTACTCTGTTGGCATCCAGGTCCTTGATAATAATCATAAAAAGGTCATGTCCAGAACCGTAGCTCCTGGGATACTTATAGAAATCTTCCTGCTTACCTTCAGTCCCTTAGTCAGTACCCTTTGATTATGCTTGTTTCATCAGACACACCTATTTTTCCTTATGTCTGGTTCATGATTCTCCTTTTTGTCAGTAGGATTTGATTAAAGACTGTAGCAGATATTTGGCTCGAGTTCTATTAAATTAGGTTGTTTAATATTGAGATTAGTCTAACCTAATTTATTATTTTTTAAATGAACTTTTTATATTAGAATTGCTTTAGATTTATAGAAAAATTTTGAAGAGTCCCCACACCAATTTCCCTGCTATTAATATTTTACATTAGTATGGTACATTGTCACAATTAATAAATCAGTACTGATACTTTGTTATTAAACTTCATTCAAATTTCCTTAGTTTTTACCTAATGTCCCTTTTCAGTTCCAGGATCCCATCCATTATTCCACATTACATTTAGTCTTCATGTCTTGCTAAGCTCTTGGCTGTGACAATTTTTCAGACTTTTCTTTGCTTTTGATGACCTTGATAGTTTTGAGGCATACTGGTTGGGTATTTTGTAGAATGTCCCTCAATTGGGATTTGTCTGATGTTGCTCTCATAATTAGAACTGGGCTTGTGGGTTTGGGGAAAGAAGATCACAGAGGTAAAGTGCCATTGTCATCACTGCATTATATCAAGGATACACTAATTTTGACTGTTGATGTTAACCTTGATCACCTGGCTGAGATAGTGTGTTTGTCAGGCTTCTCTGCTGTAAAGTAACTCTTTTATCCCCTTTCATGCTGTATTCTTTGGGTGAAGTTACTGTATGCAACCACACTTAAAAGTGGAGAATTAAGCTCCACTCCCTTGAGGGGTCAGTGTCAACATAGATTATTTGGAATTCTCCACAGGAGATTTGTCTTTTTTCCCCCCATTTATTTATTTAGTCATATCAGTGTGGACTCATTGGATACTTATTTTATACTTTGGTCATAATCCAATACTACTTAATTTATTTTGTTGCTCAACTGGTTCCATCTTTAGCCACTGGGAACTCTTGAGTTAACTTTGTGTCCCTTTGACATAGCCCCATCATTGTGGGTTATATTTTTTGTTTGTATACTTCCTTGTTTTCTGGCACTAAAAAATGCTCCAGGCTTATCTTGTGTATTTCCTGCCCCAGTCCTAAAATCATCTGTTTCTCTAAGGAGCTCTGGTTCCTTTTATTGAGAAGTATTAGAATTTAAGACCTGGTAACTGGGTGTACTCATTGATACTGGGGTGTCATTGCTTCTAGAACCTCTCAATGGACAAGGCAAGAAAATATGTGTAGGTATACTAATCTGTGTATATGTACACATATCTATAAATATTTCTAAATATAACCAGCTGTATCTGTAGTAAACTAAATATGAGAGTTCATACTGATGTCTCTAACTCTAATCCATACCACATGTATCATTCTAGCATCGTCTTCTTATCTATAACCTTCACTTCAACAGAATGTTATATAATTGGAATCATACAGTACATAGTCTTTTCAGATTGGCTTCTCCTACCATTGGCCATCCATGTACTTAATTAATCAGTCCTAGAATACATGTATAATGGTTTCAGAATTCATAACCTGTACCCCTGTGGAAAACTGCTTTATCAAATAGAGTACATACTCTTACAGTTGCTCTTGCCATTATTCTTAAAGTTAGTAAGGATGAGCACCTTTCCTCACCTCTTTTAGTGAAGCTCTTTCATTTGTAATACAGTTAGATTCTTTTGTTGGTTTTTTAAAGATTTTATTGGGGTTCTTGCGGGGGGGAGAACAGTGTTGGGGAATTGGAGAAGGGGAACAGCCAAGTTGTTGTCCTTCAACCTTAGTTGTGTAGAGCGCAGCTAGCTTAGCCCCAAGTCCAGTTGCCATCCAGCCGCCTGTCAGCAGCTCAGGGCAGCTCAGCTCAAGGTGCCGTGTTCAATCTTAGTTGCGGGTGGGCATAGCCCACCATCCCATGTAGGAGTCGAACTGGCAACCTTGTTAGGAGCACATGCTCTCACCAGCTGAGCCATCCTGCCACCTGTTGACAGCTCAGCTCGGGTGCAGCTCACTGGCCCATGTGGGAATTGAACCAACAACCTTGTCGCTCAGAGCTTGCACTCTTAACCAACTGAGCCACTTGGCTGGCCCTTGTCCTCTTTCTTAACAATGTGTTTAACAGAGCAGAAGTTTTAAATTTTAATGAGGTCCAACTTACCAATTTTTTCTTTCAAGGATCATGCTTTTGGCATTTTATCTAAAAACTCATTACCAAACTTAGTCATATAGATTTTTTTTCCTATTTTCTGCTAAAAGTTTTATAGTTTTGCATTTTACATTTGGGTCTGTGATATATTTTACGATAACTTGTGAAAAGTATAACCTAACTTATGTTTAGTGAATCTGTCTTGGCTCTTAACAGTCACACTTCTTTTTCTGAACAATCACAAACTATGTTTTTAATATAGTTAATTTTGAGACTCTTACTCAGGATTATCTCTATTCCTCTAGTCTAGTTTTGCAAAATGGATCTTTAGCACCATTTTGAAAATTACATTTTTCCCATATATTCCCATTTGCTCCATTGTTGTTCTGCCCTTTTAACCTAAAGCTTATTATCAGAACCACCCTAAGAACAGCGGAATTCTTCTTTACCCTGTCATCATAAATGATACATAATCAAACCCAAGAAGTAGGCTTTTTTCAAGAAGTTACTGACCTCTACTAATTGTTCTCAACATTTTTGGTGAGCTAGGGGTCATCTTGGGTCTTAGCTTTAATAGCATTTTGTATAGGTTAGTATCAGGTCTCTGACACTCATTGTGTATCTTTAGTCCTGAACCTGCTTTCCCTTCTTTTGTATATATAATGTCATCATTTGAAAATCAAAACTCTCAGAGAGCCCCCCTATTGCAGTCACACTGAATTCCTTCGGCCCTTTCCTTTGTACTTCTATACTGGGATAATTTGCAGTTGCACAAATCATATTTTTATCAGCTTGCCAGTCCTTTCTTGAATCTTAAAACCCTGCAGGTATTTTTTGTTTGTTTTGTTTTTTTAGAACCCCTTGGTTTTCAAAGAAAATTTCTGAAGTTAAGCTTTCCATAGTGCTTATAAACCCTTCAGAGGTTTATAAGAAAATAAGTCTTTAGTTCAGTAATAAACTTTGCATTTTAAAGTGAACATGGAAAAATTGTTAACTGGTTTACCAGATATTAGCATACATAGGATGTAAAATCTTAAAGGGAGAGGAGATAGGAGGAGAGAGCAAGTGATAACCAGGTAAATGGGGCAAGGCCAAATCTTAGTATTGCATACATAGCTGCATTTCCTTTTGGATAGTAAATCTCCAGCCCTTTCACTATTGGATACTTTTTGGTATACAGTAATACCTTGGTTTGTGAGCATAATTTGTTCCAGAAACAAACTACTCATATTGAAAGACATCACTTGTTGACCACGTTAAAACGTATTAGAAATGTTTGCTGGTCTTGTGGAACACTCACAAACCACGTTACTCGCAATCCAAGTTTTTACTGTAGTGTGTGTGTGTGTATGTGTGTATGTATATGTATATGTATATCTATCTTTACTTGTCTATATAGAGAATGCCCAAAGGGGTGATTTGAGACCTAGACTTAAATCAATTGACAGTTGTTTCTGTTAGGACATTTCTTACACGAAGTCACTAAAAAAGGACCTTTTAGACTACATATTAAATACTCTTATGAATACAGTTTTCCTAACTTCACTTTGTCTTTTTTTTTTTTTTGCTCACTCGCCCTCCCTCTCTCCCTCCCTCCCTCCCTTACCCTTAAGTGACCTTGTCTTGTTACGAAAAATAAGTAAATGGAGTATTTTAGTGTTTTTTTTTTCCTTAAATTACTACTAAATTAAAAGTCTTTCACTTGTGTATAAGTAAAAGTGACCCTTTTAAGGATAAGTGACCCTTATCCTTAAGGGTCAGTGACCCTGTATAGAATTAGGCTGATAGAATTTAACTGCAGTAAGCTTATGTGTTCACTGTTCAGCTTAGGCTGATGACATATTTTGTATTTAATATTTTGTTAACATTAATTATACTCTACTATTATACAATTAAATATAACTATAGTGACCCCAAAATTTTGATTTTTCTTAAAAATTATTTTAAACGCACACTCATTGGCTTGAAACATCCTAGAAAAATACATTATTTCTGTCTTAATAAGTGTATTTTATAATGTTATATGGATAAATATATCAGAATTTAATTAATTACTGACAAATCTTATTTCACAGTAAACTTTAGTGTCTCATACTAACTAGGTTGAACTATGACATGGAATTTTTTTAATTAAAAAATTGTTTTGTATCAATCAAAAAATCAGATATGATCATAAAGCATGCCATAATCAGTTATAACTATAAAGTTTAAGGCTTAATAAAAAAGCAAGCAGCATGATTTAAGAAATTCTGAAATCTCTAAGTGAAAATTCTATTTCTTGTAAATGTAATATGTTTCCTCAGGAAAGGGTGAGAGGTGTAGTGAAGATTAAGACTATCCCTAATTGGTAATTTCAACACTGAAATCATTTACCTGGAACATTTATCTCAATCCTGGCTGTGCGTAAATCACCTGGAGAATTTTTAGACATGTTAGTGCTGGAGGTCTATCTCAGACCAATTACATTAGAGTCTGTAGGATGTGAACCTCTGGCATTAGTATTTTTTAGAAGTTTGAGACAATTGTACAGCTGGGGTTAAGAACCATTAATCTAGAGCTTGAAGTGTTGTGTTTGTATTAAATTTTTGAATTTGGATTTTTTTGACTAACTGCTGAACTGATTTTTTTTTTTTAAAGATTTTTATTGGGGAATTGGGGGAAGGGGAACAGACAAGTTGCTGTCCTTTTGTTCTTCAGTCTAGTTGTGGAGGACATTGCTTCACTGGCCCAAGTTGGCACCACCATTGCGCTCTTCCTGGGCGAGGCAGATCAGTCGCCCATTTCTGGAGGGCCACTCATGGCAGCTGCTGGCTACACACGGTAGCCCATGGCAACCCACTGCAGCAGGGGCTGCAGCCTATGCCATCACGGCAGCCCAGCTCCAGGTTGAGCTGCTGTTCAGCATCTTAGCTGTAGAGGGCAGTGTCACTGGCCCTCATATGTGGGATCCAAACTGGGGCCCTCTGGCTTCCCAAGCCAGCTCTTAACCAACGCACCGCTCGGCCAGCCCTGAACTGATTTTTTAAAGGCTTTCTTTTACTGTGGTAAAATACACATAACAAATGTACTGTGTAATCATTTTTAAGTGTACAGTTCAGTAGTGGGAAGTATGTTCACACTGGTGTGAAGTAGACCTCCAGAACTTTTTTCTCTTGCAAAAGTAAAATCCGTAACAAAAGAACAACTCTGTTTTTCCCCTCTCCACTTCTAGACCCTGGTTAACCAACATTCTACTTTTTCTTTTTATGTCTTTGACTACTTTATATACCTCATATAAGTGGTTTACCTTTGTGTGACTGGCCTATTTCACTGATCATAATGTCCTCAAAGATCCTTCCATGTTGTAGCATGTGATGGGATTTCCTTCCTTTTTAAGGGTGAACAATATTCCATTGTATGTATAGGCCACATTTTGTTTCTTCACCCATCTGTGGACATTTGGATTGCTTCCACCTTTTGACTATTGTGAGTAGTGCTGCTGTGAACATGGGTGTGCAAATATCTCTTCAAGACCCTCCTTTCCATTGTTTTGTGTACATACCTAGAAGTGGGATCGCTGGATGGTTTGGTAGTTCTATTTTTAATTTTTTGAAGAACTTCCAGACTTCCGTAGAGGTTGTACCATTTTATAGTCCCATCAAACAGTGCACAAAGATTCCAGTTTCTCCACATCTTCACAAACACTTATTTTGTTTTCTTGATAGTAGCCATTCTAATGGGTGTGTGGTGATATCTCCTGGTTTTGATTTGCATTTCTCTGATGATTAATGATGTTAAATGTCTTTTTATATACTTATTGGTCATTTGTATATCACCATTGGAGAAATCCTTTGCTCACTTTTTAATAAGATTATTTGATTTTTTTGTTGTTGTAGGAGTTTGTTATATAGTCTTGATATTAACCCCTTATAAGATATATGATTTGCAAATATTTTCTCCCATTCTGTACATTGCCTTTTCACTCTGTTGTTTGTCCTTGGATGCACAAAAGTTAAGTGTGATGCAGTCTCATTTGTCTATTTTTGTTTTTGTTTCCACTTTGGTGTCCTACCCAATAAATTATTGCCAAGTCCAGTGTCTTGATGCATTTCCCCTTTGTTTTCTTCTAGGAGTTTAATACTGTTTAGGTCTTACATTTAGGTCTTTAATCCATTTTGAATTAATTTTTATATGGTGTAATATAAGAATATATATAACTTTATTCTTTTATGTGTGGATATCCAGTTTTCCCAGCACCATTTGTTGAAAAGACTGTCCTTTTCCCATTGAGTGGTCTTGTCATCCTTGTTGAAGATCATTTGACTATATATATGAGGGTTTATTTCTGGGCTTCCTATCTTATTGCATTGCCTAGATGTCTCTTTATGCCAGTACCATACTATTTTAAGTACTGTAGCTTTACGTCTGAGACCTCCAACTGTGTTCTTTTTCAAAATTGTTTTGGCTATTTGAGGTCCCTTGGAATCCCATATGAATTTCAGGATAAATTTTTCTATCTCTGCAAAAGAATGCCATTGTGATTTTGTAGGGGTTATATTGAATCTGTAGATTGCTTTGAAAGGTTGTACATCTTAACAATATTAAGTCTCCTAATCCATGAACATGGAGATTTTTTCATGTACTGTGTCTTCTTTAATTTCTTTTAGCAATATATTATAAGTTCCAATGTACAAGTCTTTCACCTTCTTGCTTAGGTTTATTCCGAAGTATTTTTTTGTTGTTGTTGTTATTGTAAATGAATTTTTTTCCTTAATTTTCTTTTCAGTCTGTTCATGTTAATATATAAAAAAAAGCTCATTTTTGTGTTTTACTTTTTGTACTCTGCAACTTTGCTAAATTTCATTATTCTAATAGATTTTTGGTGGAATCTTTAGGGTTTTCTACATGTAAGATTTCATCTGCAATCAGATGATTTTACTTCTTCCTTTCCAATTTGGGTGTCTTTTATTTCTTCTTCTTGCCCAAATGCTGTGAATTATTTTTAAGAGAAAATACAAGTTGTATTTTTAAAACAGGAATTGGTGATGCAGATTCATGTAGACTGAGGAGAATTTTGGAATTGGCCCTTTGAAGGTAATGAGGAACCACAGAGAATTTTAAACTAGGAGAAGACAATCAAGTCTTTGGTTTAAAAACAAAACACAACACCCTGGCTCCTAGTGGAGATGTGATGGAGAGAGTAAGAGGATGCAAAATACTAGTAGAGTGCTACAAAGTGGCCTGATAGATTAGTGATTTGGGCTGGGAGGAAGGGGCGAATGGTAGGAGTAGAGATGGAGAAAAGTGAATGGGATTAGGTTATTTAGGAGTTTGAAGTGAGAGAATTAGATGATGTATTGGTGAGAAGAAGGCAGAAGAGAGCATTTAAGGCCAATTCTTAGGTTTGTGGCTTGAGCACAACTGAGTGGATTGAGATAACCACATAGTGTGATATAGAGATTTTTGTATGCAGAGTTTGAGATGCCTGTGAAACAGCTAGTCAGAGATGCCTGCAAAGGAAATTGTATGTGAATCTGGGTATGGAAATATACACCCAGCAAATAAATTGACTCCCCTTTGGGATTAATCCAGGACTTAATCTAAGTTTTGGTGCATGGTACATGTTCAGTTAATATTTATGTAATGATTTATCATAAAAATTAAACTTGTATATTATAATATATTTAATTGTCTTTAATGTAGGAACTAATATTTTTTTAATATTATCTAAGTGGCAATTCATGGGAAGAAGGTCATTATTATTTAATTGAACTGACTGAATATATTTCCTTACATTGCCATTTTATGTCATCCCACTCTCTTCGTAGGCTCGAAAGTAGTAAAACCTGCTTTTCTCTTCAAGTCCATAAATATAGAGAAAATAGATTAAAAGCCTACATACAAGTAAAATTTAAGATATTTTTATTTTTATGGGATGGGGATGGGAAAAACAGGGTAGGGAGTAAAATTTAATAACTAGTCACTGAAGAATAAAGATCATAGAACTTTTTTCATAAGCCTGGCAAGCTCTATCTAAAAGAGGTAGTTTTTGATGTGATGTTATAACTATAAGGAAAAACATGTTCTGGATTGGAGAGAAGTAGAGAAAGATACAAAGGAATGTGAAAAAGGAAAATAGTTTAAGAGAAGCGGACAAAGGGGATGGAGAGAGAGGGAGGAAAGTGAGGTTTCAGGAGGTTCTGAATTGAGCTTTAGAATGTAACCTACTTTTGATCCATTTGAATCATGAGCTTCAGAATACATAATTTTTTTCCTTTAAAAACTAATACTACTTCACAGCTCTTTACTGCTATAAAGTGTCATTCTACTTAGTAGACACAGTGGTCAAATGAGAATTTTTTTTTTCTCCTCTCACCACTGTGTAAAGCTGGAAATCAGAAGACTCCGTTATTGTGGTCCTGGTTCTGTCATTAACTGATTTTATGAACCTAGGAAGTTACTTGCCTTCTGTGAGCCTCAGTTTACTCATCTGCCAAATGATGGAGCTGGACAAAATGATCTATAAACCCTCTGCTTATAATTTTGTGTTTCTTTGAAATCAGTTTTGCCGTAAGTATGGCAATAGTTTCCCATGTGTTTTTTTTTTTTAACGCAACTATGCTTTTGAAATTTATAATATTAACATATTCTTCTATACATTGAGTTAGCACAGACATTTTGCACAATTGATCATTCTAACTTACATGCTGCTATTTAAGATTTTAGGGACTATTTGCGATTCTCCTATTAAGATTGTCATCAGTTTTGTTAAATACTTGCCACCTTTAAATAATTTCTTTGTATGATCTTCAGAGTTTGTTGATTATGAGTTTTTGTAGGAGTATTTAAAATAATTCCCAGACTTTGTATCACTAGAGCTTCCTTTTAAAAGAATTACTGTATTAGGAAACTAAAGCTGTTTTTTCAAGTCTATGACTTATTTATAGCCAGAATAACTTTATTTTAATTTTATTTTTCTTAAAGTTTTTATTTAAAATCTTTACACATTTTGCTTTGACAGTGAACTGTGAAAAGATATTTGCAATATAATTGACTGAATAGGATCATGTGATATTAAAGAAAGAAAATTAATACCCTGTATATTTAAGACATATAGTCAGAGGCACTAGAAAGTTATGTATTTTTAAGGTTTATTTGTGTGCAGTCTTTATATTATTTTTTGGTTTAGCTTAATATAAAGAATAGAGTGTAGCAGGTACAAAGGTCTAGATATCAAGAAAAGGATTAAATTTGGTATCATAATCCTGTGTTAAATTGCTTCCATGCTCATGGCTTTAATACTGAGGAGCCATGATTGTACTGTCTTATAGATACTAGAGGGCAGTAAAGGATATTTAAAGAAGGGAAGAACATGTCTCCATCTTGTGGCGTGCAAATTACATACTAGATATATCTTTCAGGTCTGTTCACAAGTAGTGAAATTGTGTGTTTTATTTATAGGGCATTTCAAATTTTATTAAAAGCCTTTCAAAGGTTCCAGTCTAGCCATCACCAAGTAAATTTTTCAACATGATTTTCATCCTGGAAAAGAAAACTTAGGAAAAAGCTGTAACAAAATTAAATTATTTTTTGTAGTTGAACAAACAAGCACTAGGAAATTAAAAGATTTGAACAGAATAAAAATGTATTATGTATAAATGGGACTTAAGCAAATGTTGAGATTTATTCGTAGATGGTTTTAAAATAACACAAACCCACAAAAGTTTCAGCAGATCCCCCCCCTTTATTTTTCTGCGTATTTTAATTGTTCTAAAACACCTATTAAAACAAGATAGACTTCACCTTTGTAAAATGAGAAATACGTCATCAGTATTGGAACACAGTATTAGTTGAACCCCTTCTTTTAAGGTATCCAAATACCTTTTTGTGATTGTCTGTATAAGTTGTAATGTCCTGACACTGCAAATTTCTAGGGATGCTAACCCCTGGTATTCAAGAAAAAATGCTGTGGGGGGCGGGGGAGGAATTATTAAGTAACGTTGACTGTTAGAATTAAATGCAAAATTATTTTTACCATCAAGAAGTTAATTCATCTCATTCTAAATGGTACTCTCAGGGGAAAAAATATTTAATGCAACTTTCAAAAGTTAGTTATATAATCTTTTTTTGCTTATAAAGTCAAGTATTTTATGATAGCCTAACACTAATAGATAATTGCAAAAAAAAAAAAGGTTTTAGTTCCTGTGGTTTTAAAAAAATATTCCTTATAAGTATTTTATTGCAAATGAGTCATTACTAAAATGTTAATAATCTATTATGTCTTGTTTTTTAAAGTGAATGAATTTTTAGCTTTTGAGGGTCCCATCTTGTTGGATATGAGAATTAAACATCTAATCAAAACAAATCAGTTAAGTCAAGCAACTGCTCTAGCAAAGCTGTGTTCTGACCATCCAGAGATTGGTACAAAAGGTAGTTTTAAGCAAACTTACCTTGTCTGTCTTTGTACATCATCACCAAATGAAAAGTTAATCGAAGAGGTGAGTATGTTTTCTTTTGTTAGTAATTATTTTTAAAAGTAAAGACACTTTAATTAGATTAGAATGTCTTTAACTTCCCTTTCTCTTAGATAATGAGGGACCATTGCTGTCGATCTTAAATTTTTGGTGGGCTGTTAGGTAGTGATTCTAAATAGCTTTCAGAATTATATGTGAAGTGGTTTCATCTAGCTCCTGTTTTTGGATCTTTTAACTGCTTTGGCTAAATTATGGGAAAGATCGTGGTGACTTAACAATTTAGTAGGATGTTCGTGCATGGGTCTTAACTTCAGTTTTACCTGACTTCAGGATACTTGCAAATCTTTTTAACTAGCTAATTGAAGTAACTTTTTAGAATGTGTATGACTTCCTCTAGGAGAGGTGGGGGGGGGAGAAGTCATAAATAGATAGAGCTGTCTAGCTCTAGATATCTACATCTTTCTCTTTATATATATGTATAAAAATAAAT
Source organism: Hipposideros armiger (assembly GCF_001890085.2). Lineage (NCBI taxonomy): Eukaryota > Metazoa > Chordata > Mammalia > Chiroptera > Hipposideridae > Hipposideros > Hipposideros armiger. Next base: position 582,200 of record NW_017731708.1, read on the forward strand.
TTTATGTTTGCGTATTTAATGTAAACTTTATTTTCTTTATGAGACATGTGATTGTTTTTTTTAACTTCATTTGATGTAAAGTATAGTATTCATGTATTTGTAGGTTTTATACTAAAGACTTCTGTGAATGGAATCATGGACCAAATGGGAATTTTGTAATTTGGAAGACTCATAATTCCAAAATGAAGTTGCAGACAGTTGTAGGAAAATCAAATGTTGTTGATCAAGAAACAGGGAATATGTATTTATAGATAAAACTATTATATGCTAGACAGTATCTTGTCTAGCATATTTGTACAAGTGTCTTGTATCTCTAATATAAGTATCCTTCAACTCCAGAACAATAGAGAGAAGAGAAAAAAGGGCTTGTGGGACAGACTTAAGGATATGTAAATGGAAAAGTTGAAATGCAAGACAGAGAAGACAATTAACAGCATGCACGATCACCTGAGTAGACAGGGATTGTTGCAATCAGAGTCTAGAAGGAGCATAGCCTCAGACAGAAAGATGAATGTCCATATGAGGTTAGAGGCTATCATTATAATGATAATTGTGTCGTTGTTCTTGGATAGCAAGTGAACAGGAAGATGGCAAGCTTGGGCCAAAATTAGAAATGAGCCTGTTGTGTGTAGAGAGGAGAATGAGGATACTGAGAAGAGTGATTGTCAGTCAATTTCTAGGCTGAATGGAGTGGCACCAAGGATTCTAGCCTAGGAAGTTTTATCATTAATTTGGACATTGGCTAATCTATAGGTTTTTGTTGGTTTTTTTTAACCTTTCTCTTTTATCTCAGGTAATTGGCTTTTTAATTTTAATCACTGTATATCAGAGCAAATTAAAAGATTGACGTTTTCTTATTAGTTCAGAATAACTATGTAGACAAGTCAATTGGCAGATGTATAAAGTTTCTTGAGATGATCTTTGATATGTGTGTAACATTTTTTAAAAATCCTTAAATAAATTAGTTATTGTGCTGCTACATCATAGATATTTTTCATTTCACTAAAGCCTTTCTTATCACTTCATTCCCTGCCCTTAAGTGAGGCTGTCCATCTGTCCTTCTTCCTGTAGCAATTTTTATTAATGATGTGTGCTGTCTATGCACTGGCGGGAGGGAGGGGGAGGAGCAGATAAAGGTAAGGCATAGAAACCCTCCCCTAAAGAAGCATCCCTTCTACAATAGATAGTTACCTAGTAGGAAACTGTCTAAACAGGGTTGTTGGGTTAGCTTTAAAGGCCTATTTGAAGTTGAAGACTGTGAACTTATAATCTCCAGGGGAAAAAATCTGTAGTTTTAGCTATCTTGAGTAATCAAAAGATCTTGCAATACTGAACCTAAATTAAATTCCCCTTTGGTTTAATTATCCAGAGCTGAGTAGCAGCAGCTCAGCCTGCTTTGGGAGACCCTCAGGAAAATTCTCTCTTAGGACCCTGAGTAGCTCTGATGTCATATGAAATGATTTTTTTCCTTCTCATGTTAGGCAGGTAGAATTAAGACATTCCATGTTCTTAAGTAGAATTCACTCAAGTCTCTGTACCCTACCCTAGAAACAACACTAGATCACATAGCACAGAATAGGCCAGAGTGTGTACAATCTATACATTCCTTGTTAAAGTCCCTTTTTGCTTAGAGATTGTTTGATTCTCTTATGTTTCTATTACAAACATAGAAACATTGTATTGTTCCATGCACAGTAAATGCTTTTATTATTTCTACCCCAAAGGAAGGTAGTCACTTTGGAACAATTTCTCAAAGACATTGCCCACTGCAGAAGAGGTATGCTCTCTCTCTCACATGACCCACTTCATTTATTTCCTGTATTTTGCCATGTATAATGTGCTCCCGTGTTTTTGGCCCAGACTTTCAGGGAAAAAGTCTCTCATTTTAATTTTTTAATTCAAAATTTTATTTGTTTATATTTAGGTACTTGTTTTTTGTATTATAAAGGAATTTTATCATTTATTTATTATTGCACTTTTAACTCATAAGCATAAATAAAAGAATAAAAACATAGATTCAGAATTAGTACTACCCATGTATAATGTGCATCCTTATTTTCCCCTCATAAATTTGGGCAAAAAAGTGCACGTTATACACAGCAAAATACGGTACTTTGCCTATCTGGTTCTTGTAAGCATTTGAGTTTTTACCCTTTCCTTAGAGTATGATGGAAATAGATATTGGGAAGAGTCAACCATAGCCTGAATCTGTGGCCATTTTGTGGAAATTCTTACCCAAGTGAGCCAGTAGGCAAGGGATTTACTATTTCCCAGGACGCTTTCAATGTGATAGAAATAGCAGCTAGCCCTGGCAGAGGAATTGCTGCTGAGAATAATGAATGTTTGAAGGAATGTGCTTTGGCCTGTATTCTTGGTATAGGCATAAAAAAGTTAGCAGTATATTAGATCCAGTATTTCTATTGATTTTGTTGTTAAAATAAACATAGAAGTTTGAAAAGTAAAATCCTCTATCTTGTCTCTTTCTAGTTATCATTTCCCCACTTAATAATTTTCTCAAGTAATTATTCAGTTTGAAATTTGATATATAGCCTTTCTTACATTTTTTGTGCATATATACAGAGGGTGCCAAAAAAATGTATACACATTTTAAGAAAGGAAAATGCATTAAAATTGTAATGCAGTGAATGGCGCTGAATTCATTTGATTAACGCCATCTTTTGAGTGAACGTCATACTACACATTACTGCCATAATTCAATTCAACTTCAAAAGGTAATACATAGATAACAGCTCTTAAAATGTGTACATTGTTTTGGCACTGCAATATGTGTATATTTTATACGTACTTAAAGCATACATACCCAATAGCCTGGATGCTAGTCACTTTTCCCTTTCCCCTCTTATTATGGGCATCTTTCCATATCATTCATACAGATCAATCTCATTTTTTCTCATGGCTGCATAATTTCATGTTATATATTTGTAATATTGTTAAGCCACTGGGGGACATTTAAACTGTTGGCTTGTACATACATCCTTTCATTCTTATTGGGGGTGTACTAGTAGGGTAAATTTCTAGAAGTGGAATTGCTGGATCAAAGAATCTACACATTTTAAATTAATAGATAGAGCCATACTGTCATCTATAAAAAGATTATGCCTATTTATGCTCCCATAAATAGTATATGAAATTTCTTCTTTCCTAACACTGGAGATTATTCATCTTTTACATGTTTGCTAGCCTGACAGTTAAAAAATAGTAGTTCATTTGATTTTATGTTTTCTTAGTATGACAGGTTTACCATTTAAGTTCTTTTCAGGATGGTGAGCAATTTTATTTTGATAAGCAAAAGACTTGAAATGTGATTAGAGCCAATACATTTTAAAAGTATATTTGATAAATATATATAAAATATTGATGAAATATTCTGTATTTTTTTAATACTTGGCATAAAGAGCCATAGTAAAACATAAAATCATTATTCACATTTTTGAAGGGGTCTAGCATAGTATATCTTTAACAAACACATTATTCTAAAGACTTTAAATATTTTATTCAGAGTTTTAAATTTTCTGGTATTTAAATTGCTCACTTTTCAAAGCAATAGAAAATAGATGTCTAAAATGTATATGAGGCGTGAACAAAAGATACAGTGAATGTTTAAATAAAAAAATTATTACATTAAAAACACATTGCCATTAATTTTCCTCAAAATACCCCCCCTCGCTTCAAACACACTTATCCCATCATTCTTGCCACTTTCTGAAGAAGTTCTGGAAGTCCTCTTTCGTGAATGTCTTTATTTCATCCTCCATCATGACAACGATCTTTGTCACACATCATTTCTGGTATGGCAATTTGTGTCAAATAAAAACATTATGGTGTGCCCTCATCCACCTTATTCACCGGACCTGGCACCGTACAACTTCTGGCGCTTCCCCAAAGTCAAAGTGACCATGAAAGGAAAACGTTTGGATTCGATTTAGGACATCAAGGCAGCCACAATAGCACAAATAAAGATATTCACGAAAGAGGACTTCCAAAACTGCTGCAGAAGTGGCAAGAACTATGGGATAAGTGTGTTCAAAGTTAGGGGGAGTATTTTGAGGGGGATTAATGGTAATGTGTCTTTTACTGTAATAATTTTTTTTAATTTAAGCATTCACTGCATTTTTTATTACACCATATACACACACGTGTGTACCCATATGTATACCGGGGGTACCAAAAAATATATATACAAGTGGACACTGGTCAACGTTGCACAAGCAGTAGTTCACTGTAATCAGAAGGAAGTGTCTGGATGCTGATGGGAACCACTTTGAGCACCTCTTGTAATTGCAGACGTCAAACGTGACTTGTATTCATCTTTTGTTATTGGTATATATTGAGTATTACAATTTTAATACAGTTTTTCCTTTCTTAAAATGTGTATACATTTTTTTGGCATCCTCTGTATATGGTCCCTGTATAGGTAATATATTGGTAATCCCTACCTTATGGTGCCTTGGATTTTAAAAATAATTCTTCTTCATTGATGGCTATATTTGACCTGTATTTCACTTTCACAATTTCAGGTCAACCATTCATTAGTTTAAATATGGTTTCATTTTCCCTGCCATTCTCTTTAGTGCCATATTTTTTTCAAGAGAGCCATCTAGTGGCAAATCAGGGAAATAAAGGCTATTCAAGTACACAGTAAAAATTGTTTTTTCAGTATGTCTATAAAAAGTGAGATTTTCTATATTATTGAATATAGCAAATGTTTCAGTTGGTGTATTGTATATATGAGAATAAATACATAGAGGCTGTCTTACATGAAAATATATTTTAAATTATTAAGTGGAAGCTAATGTAAGTGGTATCATTGGGAAAATTAATTTCTTTCCTTATACATACATAATGTACATATTTTGCAACATTTGATCATTCAACAAGAATGGTTAGGTTTTAGAAGAACACAAAAAAGTAACCAGAATCAAAATAAATCAGACTTTCAAGACATAAGGATTTTTTTTAAACCTGAACATGAAAAATCAGTATTTAGCAATAAAGGGCCTCAATATGCTTGTGCATGTGGAATTCTGGCAAGTGCACAGACTCTGATTGAAACCTTGACTCTGCCACCTATTAAGCTTGTGATTTGAGCAAGTAACTTTACCTCTCTGAGCCTTATCTCTAAAAAGAAGCAGTAGTGTCTACCAGGCAAGCTATTGTGCTGATTAGCAATGCTATATCTGAAGAAGGTGGCACTTAATAAATAGTAGCTGCTATTGTTATTAATAACATTTTATGAGAAGTAAAATAAAGAACTTATGCGTTGACTTCTTAACATTTGTCTGTATGGGTGTTTCAGGGTAATTATTTAAAGTTAATACAACTTTTATTAAAAGATACTGTGATAAAATGGAAAGAGTAGGTCTTTGATGTCAGTCAGACATAATTTGATTTGTGGTTCTACCACTTAACTATTGTAACTTGTGCAAATTACATAATTTCTTTGAACCCCATATTCATTATGTATAAAATGTTTATAGTGTCTACCTAGTAGAAAAGTTGTGATTAAATAATAATATATATAATGTGTGACAATGCATTTAATATTGTAGATATTGAAAATATTGTGTGTGTGTATACACACACACACACATTTCAGTCTTTTTGTTTGTTTATTTGCTTAGATGGATCACTTATAAAGATTTGTATTCCTGTTATTTTTTTATTATGCTTTACAGTAAACCATTAACTTTTTTTTTCATGAAAACATTTATTGACATGCATAGATACTTAGAACATATTAGTGAGTGAAAATTACAAGGCTGTATATATAGTATAAACCCAATTTTTGCTGTTAGATTGGTTTTCTCTCAATAGTAGTACTTTCTGGAAAACAATAAGAAATAAAGGAAAAGACCAGAAAGAGAAGAAAAAATATTTATTTTTCCTGGCATTTCCTATGGCTAAACAGTCCACTCTTTTTCCTGAAGCACTGAGCTAAACAAATTGAAAAATATTCCAGATAAATCAATTATAATAAACCAAATCCTACCCAGAAAAAAAAAAAAAAAGATTTGTAAGACAGAAGCAGACAGAGCAGTAGTGGAAAGAACACTCCATCAAGGAGTTTCAAGACTTAGGTTTCAGTCTTAACTCTGCCACTAACTACATACTTCCTTTAAGAAATCATTGTTGTTAAACACACAGACTCAGTTGGTGGGTCTTTGCTTGTCTTAGTGTTTTCTAGCCCTATTTCATGTATAAAATGGAACCTCTGAATCTACCCCATGCAGCCTTTATCCTCATTATCAAAGATCAACTTCAAGATTACCCTCATCCCCATTTAGATGCTTGTTCACTCCTAAACACATTATATTTTGCGCACACACACACATTTTTCTTGTACTCAAAAATTGGTTGGGAGAGATAGAAGTTCGACAAGTAGGGGCATGGTTACTTACCACTGTCATACATGGGTGCTAATGGTTTGTATTGGTCTTCAACTTTTTGCCATTTGTCAATTGTACCATGTTGGAATTTATCTTTCTATTCTGTGGAACACGAGATTTGTGATTGTATGATGTTTGTTACATCCTTGTCTTAGAACAAATGCTTGTGGAGATCAGAAGCAAATTTTGTTTGTTTTACATAGTAAATCATTATAATGAGGTAGTAAATTTTAATTTTTTAAGAAATAAGCAATATATTTAAGTACATAATTAAATGAAGCAAGTTACCATCATCTAAGTTATACTTATGCATGACTGTTGATAAGCTTTGAGATGGAAAAATTTTATATGAAAAGAAAAATAATGGAGATTTATAGCAAACTGAGGTCAGCTTAATTTAAAAATGGTGTATAGCTGCATAAAATGTTTCATATTATACTTCTTTTCCTCAGGTGAATAGACACTTTGTTGACTATATCCAGTAGATCTTTCTGTGTCTTTCTGCTGATTCTAATGCTTTTTAAATTACCGGATAAAGGGGGAAAAATACAAATACTGCAGCTTTTCTTTTTTATTATCATAGACCTGATCTAACCTGTGGATGGTACTTATAATTAGCATTAGTTATTTACATATAAATGCATGCTTGTAAAGTTCTTGAAAATAGTTGGTTCTTGGCTTGAAGAAAGGTTATATCTTTGGACAAATTATGAATTGATAGTGTTTGAGTTAATGAGATTTTACTGGTGAAAATGAAAATGGTCAGCAAATATCTAATGACAAATTTAAAGTATATTACTATATATCCTAATATAAAACCATTTTATGGCATATTTCTGTATCCTTTTTCTATAGATTTCAGAAGTTGATTGCAAAGATGCACTAGAAATGATTTGTAACTTAGAATCTGAAGGTGATGAAAAAAGTGCTCTTGTCTTATGTACTGCATTTTTGTCACGTCAGCTCCAACAAGGAGAAATGTACTGTGCTTGGTGAGTTGATTTTCTTTTGTAATTCAGATAACTTAAGAACGTATTTTTTTAAATCTTAAGTCGTATCAAGACAAAAAGCTTATTTTTCAGATATTACATGCTGTGTAACTGATTAACAAGTAGTTCGTATTATAAGTTTAAAAACTTTGTAATAAGGACCACACAACTCCTTAATATAATAGTAATGATCACATAATTATCAACAATGACAAGGAAATTTTTAAATAATGTAAGATTAAAGAAAAGTTTATTTTGTCTAATGCACCAATAAAAACTTTCATATATGTATGCAACCTGTGATTGAATGTGTGTATTTTTTTCCTCTGCATTCTACACTTAGCTATATAATTAGCTGTTAGTCATTTATGTATGGAAATATAGTTCCTTTTTTTTTTTTTTTCTATGAGAGATCATTCTACTTCATTAACTTCTTCAATGCACATTTCTTAATATGGTACATTACCAGGTAGGCAAAACCTGTTGTATATAATCCTTCGGGAGGATACAACTAACAGATGTTGACTTTAGTTAACTCAAAAAACTTTAAGATCAGTTGTCTTAAATTAGTGTTAGCTAAAACTTACTGTTTATCTGGTCAGTCAACAGCATTATTAGTCTTCAGTGTTGTGTTGGTATTACGGAAACACAAAAGAAAATTTAGTTTACAACATCCTGACATTTAAGAATACTTACCAAGTGACACGTGGCATACAAATGAGTATAGAACAGACAAGTTAAATAAATAGTTGTATAATCAAAGAATAGTAAAGTGTATAATTATTAAGGTTTTCTAAGCAGTTGAATTTTGTTATGAAGGAAAAATTGTATATGCAGTATAAAGAGGGTTAATATAAAGGCAGGTAGAAAGATTCTGAAGGGAGAATAAATAACATTTATTGAGGACAAGTAGAGTTACTGTATAACAAGTATCAGTGATAACTAAGAAATTAATGTATTATATTGGTTTTAAAAAGTCATCATGGTCTGAATTACATATGAAAAGTGAAAGCAGTCTTAATTATAGACCCTTAGGTAAAAGAAGGGCAAAACAGAAGTTTATGTTTAAGAAACACTGTTTAAGACAAGCAGTTGAGAATGAATTAGAAGGGGCAGAGTTGTGGGAAAGAAGTGGCAGTATAGGAAGTTGAGTTGAGACAGGAAAATCAACGAGAAAGCCAATAAACAGTCCAGCTGGGAGGTAAGAAAGCTACCTTATGGATGTAGGATGTGGTTAAAGAAATGTTTTAAGATAATAGTCTTGAAGATAGTAAAAACCAGAGGCTGATAGGGTCAGTGATAATGATGCATTAAACTAGAAAGATGGTGAAATGGAAAGAATGTTAATAATCTTTTTCATATATTAAGTTTCAGGTTTCAGAAGAGATCAAAATGGAGAAGTCTTATAAAAAACTAGAGAGGTGAAAGTGGTAAAGACTGGAGAGACAGATTTTGAAGTCCTCAATATATAGGTTAAAATCCAGAAATGAGCAAGTTATTCAAGTGGGTGGTGAAAAGAGCAGAGTTCCTAGGAGTGGAAACTGAGGAAATACTAATAGAAAGGCCTGTATTGAGGAGGATACTTGGTGAAAAGAGTTGAAGCAAGGAAGAAGATTTTTGTGGAAGTTAACCTGAAGGACAGAAGAGAAATAGGACGATAGGTAAAAGGGAGAAAAATTAATCACTTCAGTAGGATTCTTCTCTATGAAAAATACATTGTAATTGCATTTGAAATAAATTTCAAAGTACATTTTTCATAATTTCTATTATTTCACTACTGTGGCACAGGTTTTAGTTACTACTGCTTTATGTGTCATTGATTTTTAACACTCACCTAATAAAAATCAATTTTAAATTTTAAATTTAATTGACCATTTAAGTTGGTCAATTTTAAATTTAAGTTAGAAGGTAAAAATTAAATGCTTTTAAAAACCATTATACCATTGGTGCACTTTCTTATTACTTAAATTGCAGATATGGCTCAAAGTTACCATTTGTATAACTTGTTTAAATGTCAGGTGCTTTCCTAGTAAAAGGTAGTGCTTTTCTGAGATTGAAAAATATTAATCAATAAATGATAAATTGTATCCTGATTTTATTTAGTCTCTAGAAAATTGAGATATATTTTGTTTGTTTGTTTGTTTGTTTTTAAACTTAATTCTAAATGTACAATTGAAATCTAAAACCAGTTTTAATTTCAAATGTAATGACTGGACTGACACAGTCCATGATCAGTATGTCACAGTTCTAATTTATTTTTTTGTACCTTTTTTTAATTTTTTTATTTTATTTTTAGGGAGCTTACTCTCTTTTGGAGTAAATTACAGCAGAGAGTAGAACCATCTGTACAAGTGTACCTAGAAAGGTGTCGCCAACTTTCTTTACTAACCAAGACGGTATATCACATTTTCTTCCTGATTAAAGTTATTAATTCAGAGGTAAGAATAATCATGGTATCACTTCAGATTATCTTTATGGTTGACTTTGCCTTTGATTCCTCCAAGATTTCTTTCATCAAACCCTCTTCTTTACAACATGCAGCTTCACTGACCATGTTCTTTTTTCTTTTTTCCATATTATAACGGAGGAGTGGCCTAATTGCCCACTATCATTAGTAGTCCCTAAGGCATGTAACAGAGATACAAATGTTTTGTGTAAAAGTTTTCTGGCTCAGATCTATCTCAAAATAGTATAAAAAAATGATACAAGTTATTGTGAAGGCTAGAGACAACCATATGGTTCCAGCTCTTTCCCAGGTGTCCTTTCTTCACTGTCAATTTTAAAAATAGGTCTCATGTCACTTCTTGTCCATTTTCTTCTTGGTCTTTGTGCCCTTGCTTTTCCTGAAATCTAGGCCAGTTCAATTTCCCAGCCCCCATACCTCACTCTCTTTTTGGCCCACAGATCTAAGCTTCTGTTTTAGTAAAATATTTTACCACTTTCTTAATCTGTGAAAATACAGGCCCTATCAGCTTTTTTGACTTCTTTATTGCCTTTTGCCCAGAATTTTACCACACATATTTCTTTCCCATGAATGTGGTCACATCTTGTGGCTGGCTTATTTTTCTTATATTTATGTTCCCTTTTGGCCTTTTAAAACCCATATTTATCTCTTCACTACGTGTATTTTTAAATGGCTCTTACATTCATCACTGCTATCTTATAATAACAGTTCAAGATGTTAATTCAAAAGGAAAAAACTTTATTTTGTCTCCTACTCCTAATTCTTAAGCTGGTCCAGGCATGAGGTAGGTGCTGTGGCATTCAATTTTGTAATAGAACTAGAATCCCCACTACTAAGGATCAAATAACTCTATTCTGTTAAAAGTGAAGATCACCTTTCATTACTAAGTTAGGAAATATAGGGACATTCTCATTTTTGTAAATGGGTTAAGAGTTTTGTTTCAGAAGGATTGCAAATGCAAACTCAGGAAATGAGATTTGTGATAAAGTTATAGCATTTATTGATCACTTATGTGCCAAACATTGTACCAAGCTATACCAAGTACTTTAGATACATAGTATCTAATAATACAGCAATTTTATGAAGCTTAAGAGCTGTTTTGGTCTCTGTTTTATAAGTAGGATATGAAAGATCAGAGGAGTTAAATAACTTCCAAGTTTGCCTAGCTATTACATGATTTTATAACCAGGTCTTACCTTAGCTCCCCATGCTTCTGCTTTTTCTGCTATTCTATACAGTTTATTACACACACACACACACACACACACACACACACACACCACCTCCCCCACCCCCCCAGGCTAAGCTGCAGTGCTTTAGGAGGAGCATCTTTTCATATATTGGCTATTTTAAAATTTGAGAAAAGCAAACCTCAATTTTAAAATTACTAAATTCACAAATCTGTGTTGATTAGTGTAGTAAGTTAACATGTTTTCATTTGCTTTTTCACAGACCGAAGGGGCTGGACTTGCCACCTGTATAGAATTATGTGTAAAAGCTCTTCGCTTGGAATCTACAGAAAATACTGAAGTGAAAATATCTATTTGCAAGACCATTTCGTGCTTGTTACCTGATGATCTGGAAGTTAAACGTGCTTGTCAACTGAGTGAATTTCTTATTGAGCCTACAGTAGATGCATATTATGCTGTGGAAATGTTGTATAACCAGCCGGATCAGAAATATGATGAAGAGAATCTTCCAATACCAAATTCTCTACGGTGTGAGCTCTTACTTGTATTGAAAACTCAATGGCCCTTCGATCCAGAATTCTGGGATTGGAAAACCTTAAAACGACAATGTCTTGCATTAATGGGAGAAGAAGCATCCATTGTTTCGTCAATTGATGAACTAAATGACAGTGAAGTTTATGAGAAAGTCGTAGATTACCAGGAAGAGATGAAAGAAACTTCTGTGAATGGACTTTCTGGTGGGGTTGCTGCTAATTCTGGCCTTCTTAAAGACCTTTGTGATGAAAAGCAGAAGAAGAGAGAGATAAAACAATTAAGAGAGAGAGGATTTATATCTGCTAGGTTTCGGAATTGGCAAGCCTACATGCAGTATTGTGTGCTATGTGATAAAGAATTCCTTGGTCATAGAATAGTACGACATGCTCAAAAACATTACAAAGATGGGGTTTACAGCTGCCCCATATGTGCAAAGAACTTTAATTCTAAGGAAACCTTTGTCCCTCATGTCACACTGCATGTTAAACAATCTAGTAAAGAGAGACTAGCAGCTATGAAACCATTAAGGAGATTGGGAAGGCCTCCTAAGATCACAACTACCAGTGAGAATCAGAAGACTAATGCTGTGGCCAAGCAGGAACAGCGGCCTATAAAAAAGAATAGCCTCTATTCAACAGACTTCATAGTATTTAATGATAATGACGGTTCAGATGATGAGAATGATGACAAAGATAAATCTTATGAGCCAGAAGTGATCCCAGTCCAGAAACCAGTACCTGTGAATGAATTTAATTGCCCTGTAAGTTTTTGTAAAAAGGGCTTTAAGTATTTTAAAAATCTAATTGCTCATGTAAAGGGGCATAAGGATAATGAAGATGCCAAGCGCTTTCTTGAAATGCAAAGCAAAAAAGTGATTTGCCAGTACTGTAGACGGCATTTTGTAAGTGTTACTCATCTCAATGATCACTTACAAATGCACTGTGGCAGTAAACCATATATCTGCATACAGATGAAATGTAAGGCCGGTTTTAATAGCTACGCAGAGCTCTTAACCCACCGAAAGGAACATCAAGTCTTCAGAGCAAAGTGTATGTTTCCTAAGTGTGGCAGAATTTTTTCAGAAGCTTACTTACTATATGATCATGAAGCACAGCATTATAATACCTATACTTGTAAGTTCACTGGTTGTGGTAAAGTGTACCGTTCTCAGAGTGAGCTAGAAAAGCACCTGGATGATCACAGTACTCCTGAAAAAGCACTGCCTGCTGAAGATCAACTTAATTCCTCTGGAGCTTCTGTTCAGCCTTCCAAAGTGAATCAGAACTCAGAAGGGAGCACCGAGAAAGAGAGGCCTGTGCTTCCTTCCGAAAATAACATTGAAAACACCTTACCAGAAGATAGAGGTGATGCTTGCGATAAAAGCAAGGCAGAATCAGCTGTGACCAAACCAGACCAGATTTCTGCTCCCGAGCTCAGGCATGCTGATGGGCCATTGTCAAATGGTCTGGAAAATCCTGCTGCTACTCCTCTGCTTCAGGCCAGTGAAGTAGCCGTGTCCATTAAGGTGTCCCTCAACCAGGGGATCGAGGATAACTTTGGAAAGCAAGAAAACTCAGCTGTGGAAGGCACTGGTGAATCACTAGTCACAAACTTACATACGGCAGTTGAAGATACTTGTAATGAGTTGTGTCATCCAGGTTTCCAGGAGAGAAAAGAACAGGGCTGCTTTAATGAAGCCCAGATTACTCAGAATTCTTTAGTAAATTCAGAAACCCTCAAAATAGGAGACCTCACCCCACAAAACTTAGAAAGACAAGTGAACAATCTGATGACCTTTTCTGTGCAAAATCAGGCAGGATTTCAAAACAATTTACCAACTTCCAAGTTTGAATGTGGAAGTAGTGTTAAAACATCATCCAATCTTTATAATTTACCTCTTAAGACGTTAGAAAGTATCACATTTGTTCCACCACAGCCCAACGTAAGTACTTTAGGAACTCCATCAGTGCCTCCAAAAGCACCAGTTCAGAAGTTCAGTTGCCAGGTTGAGGGATGTACTCGAACCTATAATTCTTCACAGAGTATTGGGAAACACATGAAGACAGCACACCCTGACCAGTATGCTGCATTTAAAATGCAGCGCAAAAGTAAAAAAGGTCAGAAATCTAACAACTTAAATACACCAAATAATGGAAAGTTTGTTTATTTTTTGCCATCACAGGTGAGCAGCTCTAATAATGCATTTTTTACACCACAGACCAAAGCCAACGGGAATCCTACCTGTTCAAATCAGTTGCAGCATGTCTCATCTTCCATTTTTCCAGCTCATTTAGCAAGTGTGTCTACTCCGCTGTTACCCTCAGTGGAAAGTGTCATAAATCCAAATATACCTTCTCAGGATACAAATGAACAAGGCGGTGGTATGTTATGTTCCCAAATGGAAAATTTGTCCAATGCTACCTTGCCAGCACAAATGGAAGATCTAACCAAAACAGTTTTGCCTTTGAACATTGACAGTGGTTCAGATCCTTTCCTTCCTCTACCTGCAGAAAGTAGTTCAATGTCTCTCTTCCCTTCACCAGCAGATAGTGGAACGAATACTGTTTTTTCCCAACTGGAAAATAATACAAATCATTTTTCCTCACAGATTGAAGGAAACACGAATTCCTCCTATCTAAAAGGGGGTAATGGTGAAAATGCAGTTTTTCCTTCACAAGTGAATGTTGCAAATGACTTCGGTAGTACCAGTGCCCAACAGTCTGCTCCTGAAAAAATTAAAAAAGACCGTGGGCGAGGCCCGAATGGGAAGGAAAGGAAACCTAAGCACAACAAAAGGGCTAAATGGCCTGCAATCATTAGAGACGGGAAATTCATCTGTAGCAGGTGTTACAGGGCTTTTACCAATCCCAGATCTCTGGGTGGACACTTGTCGAAGCGATCTTATTGTAAACCACTGGATGGAGCAGAAATTGCTCAAGAGCTTCTACAGAGTAATGGACAGCCTTCTCTTCTTGCCAGCATGATTCTCTCCACAAATGCAGTCAATTTGCAGCAGCCACAACAGTCTACCTTCAATCCAGAAGCATGTTTTAAAGATCCGTCATTCCTGCAACTTCTTGCTGCTGAAAATCGCTCATCCACATTTTTACCAAATACATTTCCTCGGACTGGTGTGACTAACTTTAATACAAGTGTTAGTCAAGAAGGAAGTGAAATTATTAAACAGGCTTTGGAAACTGCTGGCATTCCCAGTACATTTGAGGGTGCCGAAATGCTTTCTCATGTTCCAACAGGTTGTGTCTCAGATGCAGCACAAGTAAATGCAACAGTGATACCAAACCCAACAGTGCCACCCCTGTTGCAAACTGTATGCCACCCAAACCCCCTGCTGACAAACCAGAATCGAACACCAAACTCCAAAACTTCCTCCATTGAGGAATGCAGCAGTTTGCCTGTTTTCCCAACAAATGACTTACTACTGAAGACTGTTGAAAATGGTTTGTGCTCTAGTTCATTCCCTAATCCTGGTGGGCCATCACAGAATTTTACTACTAACAGTTCACGTGTTTCAGTTATAAGTGGTCCTCAGAACACAAGGTCCAATCATTTAAATAAAAAGGGAAACAGTGCTTCTAAGAGAAGAAAGAAAGCTGCTCCTCCACTAATTGCACCTAATGCTTCCCAAAACTTGGTAACAAGTGACTTAACAGCAATGGGACTTATAGCAAAGAGTATTGAGATACCAACAACTAACCTTCATTCAAATGTAATTCCAAATTGTGAACCTCAGGGTTTGGTGGAAAGTATAACACAGAAATTAAATAATGTTGACAATCAGTTATTTATGACTGATGTGAAAGAAAACTTCAAAAGCAATCTTGAGTCCCATGCAGTATTAGCTCCTTTAACATTAAAAACTGAAAATGGTGATTCCCAAATGATGGCTTTGAATTCATGCACAACTTCAATAAATTCTGATTTGCAGATTTCCGAAGACAATGTTATGCAAAACTTTGAAAAGACTCTTGAAATTATTAAAAGTGCTATGAATTCTCAAATACTGGAGGTAAAAAGTGGATCTCAGGGTGCTGGTGAAACATCACAGAATGCTCAAATAAATTATAACATTCAGCTTCCTTCAGTAAACACTGTACAAAATAACAAATTACCTGATTCTTCTCAGTTTTCCTCTTTCATAGGCATCATGCCAACAAAAAGTAACATTCCTCAGTCTGAAGTATTACATAAGGAGGATCAAATACAGGAAATTTTAGAAGGCTTACAGAAATTAAAATTAGAAAATGACCTATCCACTCCAGCACCCCAGTGTGTACTAATAAATACATCAGTGACACTGACTCCCACTCCTGTTAAATCAGTTCCAAATGTTACAGTTGTTCAGCCAGTTTCTGAAATGATAAATAATATCCAGCTTAGTGACAAAGTTAATAAACCCTTTGTGTGTCAAAACCAAGGCTGTAACTACAGTGCTATGACAAAGGATGCTCTATTTAAGCACTATGGTAAAATTCATCAGTACACTCCAGAGATGATTCTTGAAATTAAGAAGAATCAGTTAAAATTTGCTCCATTTAAATGTGTAGTACCTACATGTACAAAAACATTTACAAGAAATTCTAATCTCCGGGCACACTGTCAGTTGGTACATCATTTTACAACAGAAGAGATGGTAAAGTTAAAAATAAAAAGGCCTTATGGAAGAAAATCTCAGAGTGAAAATTTGTCAGCCCCACGAATTACACAAGTAAAGAGACAACTAATTGTGACAGAGGAAAATAAAACGGAATTCCAGTCTGCATTAGAATTGGGAGCAATAAAGGAAAATGCCCTCAGTAATATAGCAGTGATTCCAGAAAAACAACTTGTAGAAAAAAAAAGTCCTGAAAAAACAGAAAGTTCTTCACAAGTGACTTCAGAACAATGTAATACAAATTCTCTCACAAATGTACAAACCAAAGGACGGAAAGTTAGAAGACATAAAAAAGAAAAGGAGGAGAAAAAACGCAAGAAGCCAGTTTCTCAATCCCTTGAGTTTCCAACAAGATATAGTCCCTACAGGCCTTACCGATGTGTTCATCAGGGTTGCTTTGCCGCCTTTACAATACAGCAAAACTTAATTCTGCATTACCAGGCTGTACACAAATCAGATCTACCTGCATTTTCTGCAGAGGTTGAAGAGGAAAGCGAAGCTGTTAAAGAAAATGAAGAAATTGAAACTAAACAAACTGTGAAAGAATTTCGATGTCAGGTGAGTGACTGTTCTCGAATTTTCCAAGCAATTACTGGCTTAATACAACACTACATGAAACTTCATGAAATGACTCCTGAGGAAATTGAAAGTATGACTGCGTCTGTGGATGTTGGGAAATTTCCATGTGACCAGTTAGAGTGTAAATCTTCATTTACGACGTATTTGAATTATGTTGTTCATCTTGAGGCAGATCACGGAATTGGGATTAGGGGAAGTAAAACTGAAGAAGATGGCATATACAAGTGTGACTGTGAAGGCTGTGACCGTATATATGCGACTCGGTCGAATCTCCTCCGACACATTTTTAATAAGCATAATGACAAACATAAAGCTCATTTGATTCGGCCAAGAAGATTAACACCTGGTCAGGAAAATATATCAAGCAAGGCAAACCAAGAAAAGACAAAGTCTAAACATCGGGGGTCAAAACACAGATCTGGAAAGGAAGGAACCAAAATGCCTAAGACCAAACGAAAGAAAAAAAATAATTTAGAAAACAAGAATGCAAAGATTGTACAGATTGAAGAAAATAAGCCTTATTCTCTGAAACGTGGAAAGCATGTTTATTCTATAAAGGCTAGAAATGATGCCTTATCTGAGTGTACAAGCAGATTTGTGACCCAGTATCCATGTATGATAAAGGGGTGTACATCAGTTGTTACAAGTGAAAGCAATATAATTAGACATTATAAATGCCATAAATTATCTAAGGCATTTACATCACAACACCGCAATCTTCTTATTGTCTTTAAACGATGTTGCAACTCACAATTAAAGGAAACTTCTCAGCAAGAAGTTAAGAGTGATGTGAAAGAATCTGATACATGTGTATCAGAGAGCATTGATAACCCAAGAACAGTTACAGTTCCACAAAAGGAAGTTGAAAAAAATGAAAAAGATGAAATGGATGAGCTAACAGAATTATTTATTACAAAATTAATAAATGAAGACAACACAAATGTGGAGACCCAAGCTCATACCTCTTCAAATGTAAATAATGATTTTCAGGAAAATAACCCCTGCCAGTCAGAAAAACAAAAAGCAAGTAATTTGAAGAGAGTTAATAAAGAAAAAAATGTCTCCCAAAATAAAAAGAGGAAAGTTGAAAAAGTTGAAGCAGCATCAGCAGCTGAATTAAGTAGTATGCACAAAGAGGAAGAAACGGCTGTTGCAATTCAAACCACTGAGGACCATCCTGCATCTTTTGACTGGAGCTCATTTAAACCAATGGGATTTGAAGTATCATTTCTGAAGTTTCTTGAGGAGTCTGCAGTGAAGCAGAAGAAAAATACTGACAAAGACCATCCAAATAGTGGAAATAAAAAAGGATCCCATTCAAATTCAAGAAAAAATACTGACAAGACTGCTGTGACTAGTGGAAATCATATATGTTCTTGTAAAGAAAGTGAAACCTTTGTACAGTTTGCCAATCCATCACAGCTTCAGTGCAGTGATAATGTAAAAATTGTTTTAGACAAGACTCTGAAAGATTGCACTGAGCTTGTCTTGAAGCAGCTTCAGGAAATGAAACCTACCGTCAGTCTGAAAAAACTTGAAGTACCTTCAAATGATCCAGATGTGTCTGTTATGAAAGAAATCAATATGGGTAAAGCCACAGGGAGAGGGCAGTACTGATAACTAATGTACTATAAATACATCATTTACAATTTTCTTTTAAATAGGAAGCCATCAAGCATGCTAGAATTGTGAAACTTTTTCATTACTTTTCGTTGTTGACATGAATTAACCTGGCCAAAAAAGAAAAAAAAAAAAAAAACCCATGACATTTGTCATGTAAAACTTTTTTTTTATCCCTATGGGACTTGAAGAACAGTATCAAAACTTCAATTATTGTAAATAGATGAGCTAAACCTCAAATTTCTATCAACCATTTGTCCTTTTCATGAACTAAAATGAATTATCTGTGTGATTGATATGTTTCACCAGGTCACTGCTCATGTATAACAGTACTCTTTGTAGATACCTTTTTGTATATATTTATTATTGTAAATCATTTGCTGCCACCAGCAGTGTGTAAGTCTAAACTATTAAATGACACATTTATATTTGGAATTTTAATTTTTAACTAAGTGATCAAGTTTTTAAAACTTTTATTGTTTTAAATTAAGAATTTTTTGAACTAAAACTAGAAACTCTGCCACAGTTCATTGATTTTTACATAAAGCATTTATTCACAAGATGATCTCAAAATTACTTTTCACAAAGTGGGCATGTTATATTAACACCTTGCTCTGCTTTGTAAATTTACCATCCAGGATTTTGGGGTGGTATTCATGTGAAATTAAACCAGATTCTTTAGCAGTTTCCTATAGCTACAGGTTTTTCCCCAATACTCCTAATTGGATAGAGTTAGTATGATTCCATGAAATACAATGGAAATGTGAATAAAGAATTTACTACATCAAAGATTTTAAACATTTGGTATTAAAAAAAAAAGATCTTTTGTGAATGTGATAGAAACTAGTAGTGTGGAGCAGTGTAAATATTTGAGGTGGTGATTTGTGAAGTAGCCCAGTATTGCCTTAAATAAAATCACATTTCATTTCTTGTTTTATACATGTGATCTTATAAAGGATTTTTTTGTTTTGTTTTGTTTTTCCATTTTCTGAGATTTATAGATTGGTGTATAGCTTTAAACTGTATAAACTTTTGTGGAAAAATTTTTTTAAACATTTTTATAAATCTTAAAATTGGTATCATCTAAGTGAGCCCATCTTGTGTTTATAAAATGCAAGAGTCCTTAACATTTATAATTACATAGATGAAACACTTTCTATAAGGAAGTTGGATGTGTTGATTTTACTGTTTATAGATGTTAGATTGTACAGATTTGTCTGTATTTTCCCACCATATCTAATGATACTTTTTTCATTAGATTGGTCTTCCAGAGCAGTATTAGTTGTTATAATGGATTATTTTGGTTATCCAGTATATAGTTAGCTCTTATAGTTTAGTTTTATTCACCATATTTATACTGTGGGTTCACAGCCAGAAGTAGAGGTTATTTCAGGAGAATTTATGACCTTCATTTTAAGTCCAACTAAAATCAGCACTGGAAACAAAAGAAAATATCCTTTCAGATTGTCTTTTGTTTCTGTTTGCCATAAATAGTAGCATTGATTTTTCACTTTGTGTTTGTTATAAACCAGTTGCATTCACAATATTATTGGCCTGAGATATTGATGATATTGTGATGATATGAAAATGTGTATATTACCTGTGCAACATCAGATTTGCAGGAAAAATGAAGCACTTAACGTTAACTGAAATTGCTGGTACTCTGAATAAATAAGCATGGTCAAGGAGTGAATTATTTTCTTTTGGAAAATACTTTTCTTAGTTTTATTATTAAAGTATTATAGTTTTATTTTTAGGGTCTCATGGGTTGTATTGAATAGTTGGTTTTACCTCCTTAAGGTTTATTACCAATATACATAAAACTTGACACATTAAAATCCCTACCCTTTGGTAAGCCCACTGTTATTTATTAAAATAAAAGTTTTTATGGGTGATTAATACATGTTTTTTTCCCTAAATTAACTATAACTGAATAATTTTAATATTAAATTTTTGTTAACAACTTATGTTTCCATACAGTTTTCTTAGAAGTTGACCTAGTTCTTAAAGGTAGGCGGTTCACAAAACTACCCTACATAGTGCAGCAGCACGTAGGTTTATTTCTGATGAATTTAGTGATGAGCCACTGTTAAGTGAAAGTGCCAGTGTATTGGGCCGTTTCTTTTCCTCATTAGCTTAAGAAAGTTGACCACTAGACATTTCTGTAATTGTTCTACATGTCAGAGGAAAGAGTTTGCCAACATTGAGTTAAATTTTTTATATTCCAGGTTCTGTATGCTAAAAGTTATCATGGAAGAGTTGACTTTTTAACATGGGACAGAAAAAAAATTATGGTATAAAACAAATACGAATTTATAGAATAGCATGATGGTAAAATTTGATGTGGAATGCAATGGCCTAAGTATTAAAAAAGAATCACAAAGTATATATTTTTCATGGTATACTTTTCCTCAGTCTATTGTCTTGAAATAACATTTTCCTCCTACAGCCTAAATTTGCCTGAAGTTTCATCATGAAAAAAATATTTCTCTTCTAAAGCCAAAGAATTTGAATCTCACAGATCAGAAACATGTTATTTATTCAAAATACATCATTGTTTCAAGGAAATATGACAGTTTGAGAAATTTTTAGCAATGTTAAATTCAGCATAGTCAAATTATTATTTTAAAGCACTAGACATAGTTTTAACAAGGCAAATTTTGATCATTAAGTAATGCAGTTGTTATGATAAAAGTACATAAATACTACAGCTAAAGACATCAAAGAAAAAATGTTATTTTTTAGGGAAAAGGAGATTGGTAGTTATGAAAATCTTTGTTAAGTGGTTACTGAATGCATTTAAGTTGAACAATTTGATCAGGTACCAATTTTAGAAAGGTAATTGGCACTATAGAGAGAATAAGTTGAGTAAGTTGGAGATTAAAAGCAGGGATACTTAAAATTGTCCAGGCAAAAAATAATTGGAGCCAGAAGAAAAAAATGAAGTTGAGAAAGAGGCTAAATGGATATGAGAGGTGTTCAAAAGTAGAACAGTAAAGCAGCCTCTTTCAAAATGTTTATTTTAGTGAGACACCAGAGGGTTGGAAGGTGAGGTCTATGTCCAAGTTTTTTAATGTTAATATTTAAGTATATACCACTGAATTAGTGTCCTAAGGAATACACTGGGAAACTGATCTAAAATGGCATTTATTCAGCCAGAACTGATAATCATCAGGAGTGCACCAATGCGGCTGCATCAGCAGTTTACAAATGGTGATTATCCTGATCGGTCAGTTTATTCATTCTAATTGATTGTATTAGCTAGTGTTTTGAATATCATTCTGCATTCAAATATTTATTGAATGTCAACTAAGTGCACTTTGATTAAAATCTAATCTCCTTATTCAAAGTCCTTGCCAATCTCTCCACACTCTTACCTATTTCCCATTTTCCTGATGTTTCCATCATTCTGGACACATACTAAGCTCCCACCTCAAGGCCTTTACACACATTGTCTCCTTTGTCGGATATTCTTGTTACTGTAGTTGTAGGGCTGATGGCTTATCCATCAATTCTCAGCTTACATGTCACTTCATCAGAGAGAGACCCAGATCGCTATAATAAAATTTCACATGTTCATTCTCTCTAACTTTTTAATTTTCATATATCTTATCTGTGCCTCTCAACACTACCAGTCAATGAACAAAATAATATCTTATTTCCCAGTTACCTTGCTCATTCGAGGTGCCTTTCATTTCAGTTATCTGCTTCCCATAAGTGGGAGCCCTACACTTGCTGTAATCAAAACATCTATTCCAAATCTTGGGTTCAAGATTCCCTTTCTCGAACCACAAACTTCTTCCATCTCACCTTGAGATATCTATACTAAAAATTACTTTTACATTGTCACAACTAAATCAGTTAATCCTACCACTTGCTCACTGTTCATCAGCTCCTGTCCTCAGCTTGTTTGGCTTAGAGACTAGATTCTGTTGATGTACACACTCCTTTGCAGATAATCTGAGACTATGCCACTCTGTCACAACCTAGGAAAATCTCGGAAACTGTCTACTCTTGAGCAGATGAATGGGAGAAAATTATTACACCAGGCAGGTTTCTCTAAAAACTGGCAATATTTCTGTAGTTTTATTGTAATTTGCTTCCAAAAACTTAAGTGATTTGTACACTTTTTTGCTCAGTTTTCCCATTTTCATCTGATGATGCTTTAATCACATTTTGCTGAGAAAAAGACAAAAATTTAACAGGAACTTTCTCAACTTTTTCACCAAATTTACAAACCCATCTATATCTACACCATCTTAAACTTAATAAAAACCAATTCCTCCTCAAGCAGCCTGGATTCCATCCCCCGTCACCTCAAAAACTTGTAATTAACTATTCTTATTTCATCAACTTTTATTACAATAGATCCTTTCCAACAGCTTGTAGATATGCCCTAGTAGCTACTTATCTTGAAACAAGGGGGGGACCCTTTTATTTGGCGTCCACCATAGATAATCTGAGTTGCCTATTCAAATACCCCACTTCTTCACTCTGGTTTATTACCTACCATTTTATATGTCCCTGCAACTCATCAGCATCACCAGTCTCTTCCACGCTGCCATATATGTTGGTTCTTTTTTCTGCCCTCTTTCATTTCCTCGGGAGCATTCAATAGGGTTGATGACTTCTGAAATATTCTTAGTTTTCTTGACATTTTCTCTTGGTTTTCCCCTTACCCTCTGACTGCTCCATCACTGACGCCAATCCTGGTTACTCTCCCGGTACCTGACATTTGGCTCATTGTGTATATCTCCACAATCTCTCTGGATGATTTCGTTCATTCTTTGGAGATGAGTATTACCAATGTATCTGTCACCCAAATTTGTATCTCAAGGACCAAACTTTTCATGGTTCAGGCTTCTTTGTATTCAGCTGTCTGTCTCATAGTTAAGCATATCACATCCAAATCACTTATTTTGTTCCCCACCCCTCCTCCAATCTTTTCCTCGATATTTTTTTATCCAGACAAGTGAAGTAACTACTTAAGCTTCTCATGCTAGGTCCTTGAATGTTGTCATCATAGTAACTCATGATGTTTCCCTGTGTTTGGTCACAATTATAGTTATTTCTACCTCCTAAGTAGAAAGGAGCCCTTCCACTTCATATCTCATCCATATCACCATTATGTGTTGCCTAAACCACTGTAGCATTCTCTTTATGGGCTTTATTCCAGAATATTCCCCACCAGGCAGCTCTTGGGTTGTCGGAAAAGTCATGACGCGTTTTTGCAACAAAAAACGTCATGACTTTTCCAACAAAACCAATACATAGACTTTTTTTTTCTTCAAGTAATATTTTTTGCCTTGGGAACTGGGCCAACAGCACGCATTAATTATTTTCACACCGCCCTTTGAGTAACTTTTTTTTCTCTGATTCCTGCCTCTCTAAGCACATTCTGTTAGTCTCCTCTCTCCATTATGTTCTAGCCACATTGGATTATTTTGAGTTTCTCAAACCAATCTCTTTCCCATCTCAGTGCCCTTGCACTAGCTGTTCTGCTGGAATGCTATTTTCTACTGTGTTTGAACTTATGCTTCAGGTTTTAGGCCTCTGTCCCCATAACTGATTACTCTGTTACAGCACTCAAGTGACTTGATAATGTTTATCACAAGTTATTGCTTTTTTTTTCTGCTTTGTCTTTGCCCACCTCCACCCCAATTACTGAACCATAGGCTGCACAAGGGCAGGATCCTTTTTAGTTAGGTGACCTACCACTTTATGCCAAGTGCCTAGTCCAGTACCTGGAACATAGTAGCAGTAATAAAAATTCATTGAATGCTTATATGGGAGCTGAAGTGAACATGATCTGACGTATGGAGCTCAGAGTCTACACAATCACTGTAAGTGTATTAAAATATATAATAGGGTGAGAATATGATACTATGTAGCCTGTGGTGAGGGAAAGCACTTAAAACACTTCCCTAAAGAAGGAGATGTTAGCAGAGAGAAGACAGATTCTGGGCTAAGGTAAGCTCTGATAGGAATAGCTTTTGAGGAAATGGTTAAAAACTGGTAAAGATAGAGTCTAAAGTGAATGAGGAAAGATAAGGGCCATATCACACTGTCTTAGATCTACTTGTATCGGACTTTATCCTAAGCAGTGGGTTCATTAGAGTTGTAAGCAAAAGAATCAGTTTCTTAACATTTGCAGTTTTAAAAGTTCACTGATAGGGGGACATTCTAGTGGGGAATTGATCAGTTAAGAAGGCTGTCCAAGTCATCCAGACAAGAGTGGATACTGTCTTGGTGGAGAGTGGTCACGGCTGATAGAAAAAAGTGGACAGACTTGTGAGATCTAGAGTATTTGGCAAGAGTTGATCATTATGGATTATGGGAAAAGGGTAAAAGTTGAGAAAATTTCAGGTTTCTGATTTGAATAAATGGTTGAAGAAATACCATTTATTCAGGTAGGTGAGGCTAGGAGAGGTGCAGTTTTGTGAATGGATGGTTGCCTAGGGGGAGAGTAGAAAAGGGCTCAGGGCTTAACTGAGTAACTCAACAAAGTAGATTAAAAGAAAAGTAGGAAACGATTATGAGACTAGAAGGATGGAAGTATTTTAAGGAGGTATGTTCAGTTCTGTCACATTCTGCTGAGGTAGATAAGGATCAGTAAAGCATCCTTAGGAATTAGTGATAAGAAAGTGATCAGTGGCCCTTGCAATTACTTAGTTTGAGGAAGCCAGTTTTAGGAGTGTAGAGAGCAAGTGTAAACACCTATGTTCAGAACATTTGGTTGTGATGGAGAGGAGAAGATAGAATGGTTGCTGGAGGGTGTCATAACGAGTTTTTAAAATAGAAGAATAGAGCATATTCAAGTCAATGAGGGATTTGGTAGAGAGTGATTAAGAGAGAGAGAGAGAGCATATATTACAGAATTCTTAAGTTTCTGGCTTGGGTAATTGTGATTGGTGATATTGTTTACCAAGATGATGCAGAAGGAATAGGGTTGAAGGAAAGATAATGTTGAGTTTGAGGTTCTTGTAGGTCATCAAGGCAGAGAGGTATAGTGATCAGCTCTTTTTAGGGGTCTGAAACTACAGTTCTGGGATTTAAAGCCCTTGAGGACAAAACATTTTGTCTTCTGTTTCCTGAGCAGTTAGCCCAGAATCTGAGATACAGTAAGCTTAATACATTTTGCTGGAATTGAAAGAAGAAGCAAGCACATAGAAAGATAAATCGGAAGAAAATGCTGAGGGGTAGATGGTCATACCAAATGCTATTGGGAGATCAAGTTACAGTAAGAATAAAGCAGCTACTAGAATTGTGTTGGTGCCCATTGATCTTTAGAGAAGTTTTAGTGGGTGCCAAAGAATGAATGTTTATTGCCCAATTCTATTGGATGGTGAATGAGCTAACTAAGGAAGCAAAGGCAATGAATTAAGTATCTTGCTCTAAAGAAAAGGAAATTGGTCAATACCTGACCATATTTAAGGCTTTTAAGGTGAGTCTTGAGCATTTGTAGATTCTGGGGAGGTACCCATTAAGGAGCTTGAAGTTGAAGTACAGGAGTAAATAGAACCCGGTCCCAAAAACATAGGTAGGTGGGAG
This sequence comes from Hipposideros armiger, assembly GCF_001890085.2. Lineage (NCBI taxonomy): Eukaryota > Metazoa > Chordata > Mammalia > Chiroptera > Hipposideridae > Hipposideros > Hipposideros armiger. The sequence goes on from NW_017731708.1 coordinate 608,206, forward strand.
TATTAGCATTACAAAATAGGACACTTTTTACACTAAGCCTGTTGATTAGAAATGTTGAGTTCCTTGTGATGAAACAAGGAAACATTTCTGCCCAACAGTAGGATCTCGAAGTGTAGATGGTGAAGGCTTGAGATGAATGGGAGAAGGTGCTAAGTAGGAGATATACAAGAATTGTTGATTAGCTTTCAAGGCTCAGCTGAGCTGGATGAACAGTCTTTTGGCACTGCATGATTGTGTAACACATATTCAGCAGCGTTCGTCGGCCTGAATGGGGGAAGGAGGAAGAGACATATTCCTGATTACATAGTCCTGTATATATGGTAATGCATCAGTGAATTGAATCTGGTCAGGAAACAAAGCCAAGAAAAAAAGGGAGTGGTCAAGGAACTGAGTCTCAGTGGTGTCAGAGGAAGGGTATAGTGGAAATCAGGCCAAGAAATAGGAATGAAAACGAGGGCATTGACATTGAAGGTTTTAGGAGTAAAGCAGCTTGCAGTATCTGGAAATGGCCATTAAAGTAGATTACTGAACTAGGATGTAAATGAAGGTTGTTGGAGTTGAGAAATTTAAAGAACTTTTGGCATAATTTATTGAATGGTACACAGAAGATGCCTTTAGTGGGAAGTGATTTAAAAAGACGAGTCAAGTGCTGAACTTCTAAAGAAAGAGTTTTGGCAGGGAGAATATTTCCAGGCTATGTGGTACATGGAAGAAGTTTGAGAAAGTAGCCTGAGAGCATCTGCTTGCCCCCAAAGTCTTGGGAGATACAAGTCCAGTTAAGGTAAAGTTGTGAAATATTAATTTGTGAAGCAGCAAAGAGCAACAGTTCTAGAGGGAACCCTTTTTAAGTAGCACAATGAACAGGATTGGGAGGTTTACGCAGAGAAGGTCAGGAAGAGGAATTAGAATAGTAAGAATGTGAGTATAGGGAGTAGAAGGGCATCTTTAGTGGCCCAGAGGAAAGAGAAGCTTTGAATCATGCATTCTTCAAGACCAAGGCTATAGTCTAACAGGAATCTGCTGTATCCAGGTATCAGATCTGCTAATGACAGTAGCACTTAGTATTTATTGGCTGCTACTATGTGGTAGGCACTGGGCTAAGACCTTTTCTTGTATTCTCATTTATTCTTAAACCAACTCTTAAGAGTTTCCTGCTCTAGCCTCATTTTAAGATGAGGAAAGGCAAGGTGCCTTGCCTAAGGTTCACACGGTATGTGGCAGAGGTGAGAGTTGAAACCGGGCAAACTGACTCTGGAGCTTGTACAAGCCTTGATCTGGAGAGCTTAGGCAACCAAATGAGGTCACAATGGCTCAGTGTTTGTAGCTAGAATGATTGTAAAGATTGTTGTGGTAGCTCAAAAAAATTCTCCCCAGGTGATTAGGAAACAATATTAGAAGATAATTTGTAAACGATTTTTTTAAGGCCCATATTTATTTTATATATATTTTTTGTTTACAGTTTAATATTAATTACAAAGGAAAAAAAAATGAACTCCTGGAGCCATGAAGGAAATGACTTGATGAAGGTAGGGAACACAAAACAAAGGGCTCACTACTAGAGATTTTCACTGCAGTTGTGTACTCTTACACCAAAGAAGCGAAGAGAGAAGGAAATGAGAAGCAATGTGGAGAGGTTGGATGGATTCTAACCAGCTCTCTACTCTAGTCAGTGTGTATTGGGAGCCCTGTAATTGAAACTTGGAGTCAGTTTGTTTGCTGCCACCTTAGCTACCAGGTTCTGTGTTCCCCAAATAGCCATGGGCATGGCCAAAGAATGTTCACTATGAAGCTGCATTTCCACAGGCTTTAGCGCCACCATGCCTGGATCTCCTAATTGTCCCTATCTCCCAGAGCAGGTTGGAGAAGAGCGGGTATTGGTGATACCAGCCCTCATGTGCCAAGTCCTATTGCTGTGAGGTATTCAAGGAGTCACTGGGCTTCTGAGGACACAGGTAGGTTCAGACTCATCAGGAGCAGATCACACCAGGAAGTTCTTCATTGGAAACGGGTACCTAGGAGTCATCCTCACAAGGAGAGTGCCACCCCTTTTGCCAAGCCAAAGTAGCCCCTTTCATATGGAGGCATCAAGATGTTAACCAACACCTAAAACACCTAAGAATGGGAAGGGAGATGGAATATACCAAGAATCGATCTCTTAATTGTATTTCCAGTACACTTCTGCAATTGCTACAATCCAAATGTTCAACTAAGTCATTTTGGTAGTCCTTGTTTGCTACCTCTAACCCTGAAAATCCCACTTAGTTAGGTAAACTCATCACATTTATTTGAAAATTTTGAAACCATCATTTTACTAAATCTTACGGCTGCTTAAAACTGGAGCATTACAATTTTCTCTCAAGTGTATGTGCCCTCAAAGGAAATTTATAACCCCATAATGGTAGTTGGGTGTTCTAACCTTATTTATGCAGTTGAAACTGTAATTCTCAACTCCTACTCCATGAGAAGAATAGGAAAATTAACCCCATTTTGTAGATGAATACTGATAGGTAAACTTGGTGATTTGCAACAGCAAAACAAAACAGGTTTCCTGAACCCTGGTTCAGAATGCTTTCTCTGCTGTCCTGCTGGTTGAAGATATTGCTATTTCAAAGCAGAAGGATGAAGGTGGAGAATGTCAGGATTATACGGGGAAACTGCAAGTATGGGAAGCAGTGCAGTATACTTATTTCAATAAATAAGGTAAAGTAAGTTCTATTGCGTGTCATGACATACATTGATGTCTTATACTTTAAAAATAGGGTTTTTTTTAAAAAATGTAATCTACTTGTTACCAGTGTAAAATGAAAAACGGAAGTAATTCTCATTCCAACAAAATCTTGATCTCACATCAACACCCAGCCAAAGTAGTTGAGCCTGAAGTATGCATGAAAGGCAATAGCTGCTCTGCCAGAAGTGAAACATCCAGAATATTCTATGTGATAATGGCATGGGCCTTTTCAACAAAAAATCATGTTTGGCTGTGTGTAGTCATTGGCCTTCTGTCTATGTCCTCGATATCTCTCTCTCTCTCTCTCTCTCTCTCTCTCTCTCTCTCTCTCTCTCTCTCTCTNAATCATGTTTGGCTGTGTGTAGTCATTGGCCTTCTGTCTATGTCCTCGATATCTCTCTCTCTCTCTCTCTCTCTCTCTCTCTCTCTCTCTCTCTCCCTCCCGCCTTCCCCCCCCCACCCCTCATATTCCTGACAATGAGAGAAATCTGAGTTTTTATTTTAAAACTAGGCTGGAACCCAGCCTTCCTATGGCCCCATGGCCTGGCTATGTTTTTTTTTTTTTCTTTCTCTTACTTTTTCACTGACCAAACTATAACGTGTGTAGGCAGCTTTCCTCCTAACTACAGCATTTGAAGTGAGGGGCAGATGTGACCCAGCAGAGCCTTCAAGTTTGATAGCATTGAATTGGGAACTCAGTGGAGCAGCAGTTACAAAATGCTGAGCTCAGAGCTCCCAGAAGCGGGAGGCTTGGGAAGCCCAAGATTGAAATCTGGCTCTCTAGAAAGGACAATGTATAATATTTAATAAGTAATCATGTGTCAGACACTCCTTATATGTCAACTCATTCAATCAAAACCATAGAAAGGAAATAGTTGGCATTGGAGTTTATTGTCACAATTTTTATTCATGCTCCTGACTCATCTATTCCAAGAGATTCTTGTATTCTTACTGAGTCAGGCTAACAACCTGAGAACACTGTTTGAAGGAAAACCTATATAGTAGTCATGATACCATATGTGTGTATGTGTATACCTTCAGCAGAGAAAGCAGACATTGTTCTAAATTTTATAATCTTGTCACAGTGGGAAGAAAGACCATGTCACCATTTAAATTTGGTAAAATCTTCATTTAAACCCTGTTACCACCTTGCTTTCCCATCTTTATCAGAGGCCGTGTTCATATTGGCTTCACCAAAAAAGTTACATACACTCCTTTTCAGTAAACGTATGCATGTTCTCTATTCAATAAATATTCAGATGTTTTTTGAGCACTTGTCTCAGAGCATATTTTTTTAATTAGGTGATTCACTTTGCTTGTAGCTGCCAGCATCTGTCTTTCTGACTTAGGGTTTGTCAGCCTTTGCTGAAAGTTGGTCTGGGAGTGAAATTGGAGGTGTGCTTAACTTACATGCTGCATATAAAATAAGCTTAAAAGTGGATGTGTGTGTATAAAGCTCATCAATTTCATAGGCCTTATGTGCTCAGATATTGAGCTGCATAGGAGCAAGAGGCCACAAGATGGCAAGCTAACACTGGAAATGTGTGTGTATAGCTAAGGTCTGGAAAATGAATGAAAAATTACCTTTCCATTATTTTTTATTTATAGTAGATGTGGGCTAAAATATGGTGGCCATTTATATTTTTGTACACTTAAGATGAGCTAGCTTGCCAGTTACTGAAGTACAGTTTTAAAATGACTATGATATGATACATGGATAGGATGACTAGACCACTGTTTATCATGGAAACAGGGTAGAGCCACTTTGTATGGATTATAAATATTTTTAACTTTCTCCAAAGTACCAGTCCAAAAATCTTGTCATTTTAACAAGAAGGTAGTCACACTGCTACCTCTACATGCAAAGGAGACTTGGAAATGTGCTTGTTTTAGCTGGGCACATTGCCACCCCCAACAAAATCAGTTCTCTAATACTTAGTTGTCTAATAAGTTTTTTGAAAAAAAGTAACTATTCACATAGTTTGTCATTACAGGGAATACCAATATTCCAAAAATCTTTGAAACAATTTTGTATAGGAAATATCTGGAAGACCAGATTTGAAAATTTTTTTTAAAACTCCAAATTCTTGCTCTGTCATGTAACATTCGGCAAGTCCCTTTATCGTTCAGAATTGTAGTCTTCTCATTTGTAAGTATTTTTAAAATTTCTTCCAATTCCAGAATACTATGATTTTTTAGTTTATACAACATAGTTATTCTGTAAGGTTCATGAATAATTGTTGCTGAGCAGCTGCTGTGGATTAAAACCCTGAAGGTATGATGATGAAGGTCTCTTGCCTTCATTCAAGATGCTCATAATTTAGAGGGGGAGACAAATGTATAAGCAAACAATACAGTGATAAGTGATAAAGTACATATTGTTAATTATAATAGCTAACATTTTTAAACACCTCTGTGTGCCAGTGCTTTTCATGGGTCACCTCATTTAATCTCTTTAACAACCCTATGAGATAGGTATTATTTATCCCCATTTGACATCAAAAGTCGGTCTCATAGAAATATTTGAACCAAGCCTTGAAATGAAATTAGAATTTCTCAAGGTGGAGAAAAGAAGAATGAAATCTTTTTTTCAAATATACAGCAAGATACAAAATAAGTATCTTACATGTCACTGTAATATCATGATTTTTAAGTAGATGAATCTTATAGCGAGTTCTATGGAACTGCCTAAATTGTTCTTGTAATGAGGTGTCTTGCTATTGTACATGAAATTTGTTTAAAGGTGGTGCTCTATTAATCTGATCTTTCTGTGGTATCATGTTTATATAGTAATATAGCCAAACCAAAGTCTCATTTTGCTGTTACCCAATATATATGTTCTAGATATGAAAACCATAGGATCTTGGAGAGTTAAAAGGAAATTTGGAGGTCATCTAGCTGTATCTCCCATATAATCCAGGAATATTCTTGATTTTCTCTTTCAGTGTTGGGGGCCTCACTACTTTATTGGGTAATCATTTCATTGTGAGGCAGTTCTGATTAATAGAACATTTCTATATTAGGTACAAATCTCTGTCTTTTTTATTTTTTAGCCATTGGTCCTGTTTCTGAAACCTTGGAAAATGAATAAACTATTTGTCTTTCAAGTGTTGGGAAAATCATTCCCTATAGTCTGCATGCAAACGTCCACTAACACAGGATTAAATGAACGCTTTTTTAATAATCTCATACTATGCTTTGCTCATGTTAAGGTGATGGACCGCTGAAACTCCAAGGACTTTGTGTCGTAAGCTAATATCATGTTAAGATTTTAAATTTAAAAACCATGTTAACATGGTTTCATGTTAAGATTTTAAATTTTGATGCAGAATGATTACTTGTTCCATTTCACCTGACTTAGAGCAAAATTCTACTGAGTTTTTAAATCAAGTTTTGTTTCTGCCATTCAACATACTGGTCATTTCTTTTGTCTTTAGTAGATATGCCTTCTGTGTCTTCCAAATCACTAATGTGAATATAGTCAGGAATTGTTTTTGGCTACAAGTAAAAGAGACTGACAAGGAAATGACTTACATCAGGTAAGCGTTAAGTTGTCTCTCACATAAGGACAAAAACAAAAGCACGGGGGACAGGTGGGTCAGGGCTGATATGGCAATTTCATAATGGCGTCAGTGCCCCAGGATCTTTCTGCTCCTTCATCTATAATGTAAGGTCTTGCTTCCATCCCCAAAGTCACCTCAGGTAGAAAGATTTTCACTGCAGCTCTAGCTACGATGTCTCAGGCAGAGAGGAGTGAGGGAGCAAAAAGATGCATGCAAGCTAGGTCAGCCCCACTTTTTAACTTTCCTCAAAGCATCAATCGATCTGGTGGTTTTGGATAGGAAGGTAATTACACTGTTACCTCTACATGCAAAGGAGACTAGGACCTGAGCTTTTTTAGCTGGTCACATTGCCACCCCCAACAAAATCAGAATTCTTTTAGGTGGAGAGGAGTAAATATAGGTAGACAGAAGAAGCAAGAGGAACACAAGATTTTTTCCAAGAAAGACTGAGCTCCTAAATAGAGGAGCTAAGTTGTGGGGATGCGACGATATGATGAGTAAGACAAGATCTTTGACCTTGGCCACAGTAGTTTTTAATGTCATCATCAAATTAATGTAATTAGGAGCAATCTCTTAAGAAGACTGGCTTCTCAGGTTTGCTACTCTTTCACAGAAAGTCAAATCTCAAGTTACTGTACTTCTTGCCTTTGAGATAAATGCTTTATAAATGAAAGCACTTGGTAATCTAGTGATTAATATTTCATTTAGTAATGGGATTGATCATGAATTTAGTTAATGATATTTTTATTGCAAAAGTGGAAATTATATTGCTTAATATTTTGTCTCCTCTGACCCCAATATACTGCACAGAGTTTAACAATGACTTTTATTTTTTAAGAATAGGAATCTGTAGTCCATTTCTTCAACTTCCTATTATTCTGTACAGACAAGTAGGTTCATCCGCAACTCTATGCTATAGCCATCTGTCTGTCTATACTCTGAGAGGAGGCATTAATGTCTGAAAAAAAAATTTTAAGGTAAAAAATTGAACAAATTACATATTTTCTCTGAACAACATTTTCCTTTTGCTTTTTAATAGAAAATGAAATCTCCATAGCTGGGGAAGAATTTGATACCTCACCTTTAATTACATGGGAATGTTGACCGATTTGGGTAACATCCAGAACTCATTTCACTTTGCTTTACAGAATATATGGGTACATTATAGTATTTTAAAAGATAATTTTCATCTTAGATTAGGAACATTGTTTAGTAGACACTCTGACATAGTGGAAACATGATAGGTCTGTGGGAAAATCTCAGAACTTTCCACAATTGCCAATGTCTTTTACAGCTGGAGGAAGATTTGCTTTGAGAAGAGACCCAATTTCAAATTAAAGAGCTTCTGGTAGGTCTCAATCAGAATACCTCCCTTGGGCTTTTGTCATAAAAATTCAGTTGAATGCTGGCAGTTTTTGCCTCCATGTGTTCCAGTGCTGCTTTCCTCACCAGGATTTTACAGAGCTGTGAAATGCCCTCTCTTTTGTGCTCTATACAGTATTAAATGCACAAACAGAATGAAATGTAAACTAGGAATAAATTGGCATCACTATTTAAAGAAAGCATGTGATGAGATGTGAGCTAGTAAAAGAAGAAACATGGGCTTTTTAATTGCTGTATTTTCTTTATTAAAATTTTAAGAGCAAAAGTAACGTGAAACAGTGAACAGATTTATAAGGGAAAAGTTCAGCTCTTCCTCTCAGACTGTAACCAGTGTTGAGATCCTTCCACATCTTTCCCGCAATTTACACCAACATTCTGTATGAGCACGCTTGTAAAAGTTAGGGTGCGTGATGTCTAAAAAGGAGAGGTTCAGTACAAAAGAAGTATCCTACCTCTTTTTTCTACTATATAGGGAAGAAACTTATAGACATAATTTTATTAGGATTCTCAGTTGCAAGACACAGAAACCCAGTTTAAACCAGCTGAAGCAAGAATGAGGAATTTATTTTTTGTGTAACTGAACTGTAGGAAGGGTAGGGGTGGAGCCAGTGTCGGACAGCAGGATTGAAGAATTCAAACCTTCTCAGGTCTTTGCTTTTTCCCCCTCCCCTCTCACCTTTGCAGTCCATGTGTCTTAAAGAAATTGTCAATTTCCTCGGGAAGACTGGAACCATGGCCAGTTGCAGCCCTAGGTCTTCTCTCTCACCAGCACTTGAAAAAAACTTTTCCTCCAACTCCAATTAGAGGAAACCCTGTGGCCAGGGGCAAAGTGTAACTTGAAAGTTTTCTGGGACAAGTGCTAGGGAGCCAAAATAAGTGCAAATTAGGAATGGCTTGAAGGAAATTAGGAAGACATCGATTTAGTGGTCTGGGAAGCCTAATATGACAAAATAGTTTAAAGAAGACTTAAAAGTGTGGTTGATTAACTCCACTTTTACCAGATGTATGTGCCTGAAAATGCTGCCTGCCTTTTTGGGTCTCATTTTCTTCATCTCTAAGGTTACTGTCTGCTTTCTGAGCAGTGTCTGGCTGCTGGTGCATCACAGTTTCTGGCTTCTATTAATCATTGCTCAATAAATATTAATTTACTGATAAGAGAAACAATAAAAATGGCAAAATTTAACTGTCAGTTTCTCTCAGTCAAATACTTTGGGTCTTCATTAACACATAGACAGCCTCCACAGCGTCTTACAGGAAATGCATTTTGTCAGTGAAGCTTAAAGGAGAAAATATCCCCCTTCGATCTAACAACTTCATGCACAGCCCTTGCTCCCATTCCCCTTCAGTCTCGTCTCTCCACAAAGTGGAAAAGCAAGGAATGGACACATCCAACGAATCATTCTTGCTTGAGCAGAGCTTGCCATAACTGACGTGAAGAGGCTGAATTCCCTAGAAGCACTTTTGGCAGCAAACTCATCTTCAGACTGAAAAATTCCTGTGTCTCCATTCCAGTTCTGTGCACTAAAAACCCTATTTTCTAGATTTCATGCCATGATCAGGGCTTCAGAAACTTTAAACCTCATTAACCGCCTATCACTTTCAAAAAAAATTATTCCTGTAAGTTTAATGGTTACCTGCACTTGTGAAGTCTAGATGTTTTCATGTTAAATGGTACAGAGTACATGGATGTAAGCTCATGAGTCCAACAGTGATCTGTGGTATAAACTGAAGGAAGGGAAAATCACAAAGTCTACCTTCCTCTCTCCTCTACAACACAGACTTTAGGGCAGATTGTGACCACTGTTGGTGACATGTGTAGACTACGTGATGACACAAATAACCTTCATTATGCATGAGATGTAAGATTTTATGCTAAGGAGGGCAGGCCATGGTACACATGACATAGTGGGTTTTAGTTAAAATTATATTTTTAATATACTTTTTATTTAAAAATTACCAGTGGAAAAGAATGATTTCTAAGTTATCTTTACTAAGCAGGGTTGCAAAGTCTTCTAAAATTGTCAGAACAAGTTTATTTCACAGAATATCATACTCAGTGCAGCTAAGTAAAGATATCAGTGACAACCAATACCACCGCAAAACCATTTTTATTCTGGAGAAATGCAAATATGTTAGAATATTAAATCCAAAGAGAATATAGTATACGTGTGATTTTTTTTTAAAGGAAAGTAAAAGCATAGTACACAATTAACTATTCTAGAGGGAGGGGAGATGTACTAGTAAATTGTAGGCAAACGATGACATAAACTATATTGTGAATTCCTGATTATAAAAAAGTCCAATAATGTGGAAATTTATAAGGTGCTTCAAAGTTCTCTGGTTAAAGAGAAGTGTTAAGTAATTGTCAAGTGCACATATTCTTTCTCTGGGTCCTTCCCCGCTCCCTGTCAATGTGCTGCTTTCTGTGAGACCTGCCTTCTGTCATGACTCTAGAGTGACGCTTTCAGACACCTGTTAGCTCAGGCTTAAGTGGGATATTTCCCAGTGGTATTTGTATTTAACTTGGAGGCCACTGAGTGAGGGCTTTTCTCTCCCCTCATCTAGTCCTACCCAGGAACACCTGAACTGCAGAGGTGTGGGGTCTGCGGTCTTCTCCCCAGGCTGGGCCTTCTCACTGTGTGCCCCTCTCCACCTCACCCCCCACCTCCCCACACCCCCTTAGCTGCTACCCCACCCTCACCACAGTCCTTCCTCACAAGGACTGAGTCCGGCTGAGTGAGTGGGGCCTTGGCTGCTACTATGGAAAGATGACCAGTGCCTGTATTGCTGCTTGGAGGCCATCATATTTGTTAGGAGTGTCACTTTTATATTTTCTACTTGACAGAGCTAAGCACTTGAAAGAATGCTGTTAGTTGGATTTCTTCAGACTAATTTGCAATTAACTATTCAAACACAATTCCTGTACACACATGAACCCTGCAACAAACAACGAGGCCTCTGTCTAGTGTACACAACTGGGCACATATTGAAAAATTATTACCATATCTCCCCATATATAAGATGCTCCCATGTATAAGATGCACCTTAATTTTGGGGCCCAAAATTTGGAAAAAAAATGTGTTACATAAAGTTATTGAACTCAAGTTTTATTCATCATAAAATTCATACAACTCCTCATCACTGTCAAAACTCCCAACCATTCACTTGTCCTCATCTGTGTCTGATGACGAATCACTGTCTTTATATAATGCCTCGTCCTCAGTTCCATCTATGGCATCTGAAATGCCACACTTCTTAAATGACCTACAACCACTGTATAAGACACACCTAGTTTTTAGACCCCAATTTTTTCAAAAAAGGGTGCGTCTTATACATGGGGAAATATGGTAAATTCTTCCCAAATTACATGAAGGCTAAAACCCTTTGTTTTCTAACCCAGCCTAGGTCTTGCTTAGGAGGGATGCAGGGTTTCTTTGTTTAACCCTCTTGTTTGTCACAAAGTAGCTTTGTTCCACCTTGCTGGGGTGTGCTGATGGCCCCATCTGAATGGTGACCCTGGAGCAGTGCAGGGGCTGCTGTCTCACCACTTTCAACATACCTGAGGTTGCGGCACTCACACACTGAGGACTTGCTTCTTTTAGAGTGTTTTTGGAGACAGGACTTAATAAAGCATTTGAGAACCAAAAAGCTCAGTTCAATGAAATTCAACACAATACACAGGCATGAGGTAATCACCACGAAGAAGAGAAAGATGGTTTTCTCAGTGGGTTTGGAGATGAAGCAGTCCACAGTGTTGGGACAAGGCTTCAAGTCACACTTCATAAGGTGGGGAACACTAAAGCCACCATACAGCTTGTAAAATAAAACCAGGAAGCCAATTTCAAAACCAGTTTTAACAATAAGGCTGGTAAGATAAGTGTACAATAGGCCCCCATGCATTGTACCTAGGCTGACATAGAGTTTCTTTCTGTGCCTTTTCTCTCTATCCTCACGATAGGCTACATGTAGGACCACCAGGAGTGAAGGCGTGGAGACCATGATCAGCTGTAAGGCCCAAAGTCTAACCTGGGAGATGGGGAAGAAGTAGTCAAAACACACATTTTCACAACCAGGTTGTCTAATGTTGCACTCAAACTCTTTCTGCTCATCTTTCCACACGTGCTCTGCTGCCACCACGTAGACCAGCAAACGGAAGATGAACACAACAGCCAGCCAAATCCTCCCAATCCCGGTTGAGTATTTATTGACTCCACTCAGGAGGTCTCTGAGGAATATCCAACTCATGGCTTAGGCTCAAAAGAAGGCAAGAGTCTGCAAAAGAAAACACTTTCATCATGATTCATTTCTATTCCATTGATCCTTTATTTCTACTGTCTTGATGATGGGCTTATGGAAGATAAACTCAAATTTCTGCATTATTACAACTCTGGATGTTGAGAGATCTCTAAGAATCCCATAAAATATGCTTTCATACAAGGAGATGACACAATTGGTCCACAGATGTAGTTGATCCCATGCCCAGTTTAATTTAGAATTTGGTTGGTCACCCCCACACACTTCCCCATTTTCAAACAAATCCTTCTAGGTTATTGCTTCTCCCTAAGGATGGATGGGTTCTGTTGCTGATCTAGAAAGAATTAGATATGAGTCCCAATGTGACCTCGGTACCTTGAGATATCCCTCACATGCCAGCTTTGTGAAGTTGTAGTCTCTACTCATTTTCCCTAATTTGTCAATGCCCCTCCCCAATATTCCCTGCCCCTACCTCCTCTTATGTTCCATATCCCATAATAGCAGCTGAGCTTGCCTATGTATTGATAGTAAAATGTGAGGTTCTACAATATGAACTTCCTCAAACTCATGCTCTCTAATATCACCAAACATACTTCCATCCATGTCCAAGTTACCTTTTTTACCAAGTTTGGAGGGAGAGGCTGGTCCCCTCTTGCCTCAGGATGCTCATTCCAGCTCTATATCCCATTCTTGATCTGCCTATTTCCACTGACATTTGATTTCCTAGTTGAATGTCATCACCAACACCCAAGCACCCAAGTTGGAAATCTTGTATTCATCCTAGACTCCTCTCTCACGACCCTTTTTTAATTGCTCACCAAGCTATGATTACTCCTAAATGTCTCTCAAATGTATCTTCACACCACAACTGAAATCCCTCTCACCTTTATAGCCCTCCCACTGCTTTCTATTTTCAGTCTCATCATCTCTTCCTTTACCCTCCTCAATGCTACATAATTCTCTTGTACCCCTTTCCATCTCTTTTGCTCTCTTTCCTACGAAAGCTGATAGGAAGCAAGGGAGCCTTCTTTTCCATTTCAGTGATATTGTCTTTCTGGCACTCTCTGCTTCCATCTTGTTTATAATTGAACTCTGTGGTCTGGGCCCTGGTTTTTGTTTGTTGGGCCCATAATATGCTCAACACTCTGTTCAGTGCTTTTGAGTTTGTTTCTCACAACTACCCTAGAAAGTGGGGCTTTGTTTGCTTGTTTATGGTGGCAGTTCTGTTTTTTTTTTTTCAGATGAGAAAGCAGAATCTGAAAAATGATGCCACTTTCCCAAAGACATTAAGCAAGATGCAGAGCAGGGTTCAAATCCAATTTCCATTACTCTAAAGCAGTTGCTCTCAACTGTGGCACCATTGACATTTTAGGCTGGATAATTCTGTGTTGCAGCATCTGTTCTATGCATCGTAGGGTGTTTAGCAGCGTTCCTGGCCTGTACCAGCTAGATGCCAGTAGCGCCACTTCCCGCCCCCATTTGTGACAACCAAAAGTGTCTCCAGACATTTTCAAATGTACCCTGGAGAAATAACGCAAAACCTCTCCAGTTGAAAATCATTGCTCTTAACTCTCTCCTATAATCAGAAGATGTGGGCTGGAGCTCCAGGTCTGCCACTAAAATACTTAGTGATTTCTCAGGTGAAAACCTTGCCATTTCAGATCCTGTTTCCTATTACAAAAATTAATTACTTCTTACTTTCTTCACAGACTCAGCCGAAAGAATATCATGGTGATGGTGTGAGGGAAACCAGGGGGTTAAGGAAATTGGGATATTGTCATAACAGCATACCTGTTGGAGCACCTCACATTATCTCTTACAGAGGGAACAATATGCAGCAAGCTCACATGTTAGAGCCCTGCGGAGATGGATGAAGGTTAAAAGGTGTTTTCAGAGAAAACAAAGATAAATGTACACGGAGTATCTATTCAGCAGAGAATAAATCCTTCAATGTCCTTGGTTTCAGAACACAAACAAAATTGTATTAAATAGAAAGGATTCTCAAATCCACCTGAAAGGTTAATGTCTCCATGAATTATTAAAACAAAGCCCCAAAGATGAAAAAGAAAAAAGGTATTATGTTTCCCTATGACATGTGTCATTGGCTATGAATCCATATTACTGAAAAGGTTATTTGTGTAATGTCACAAAACATTTGAAAGTACCCTGCTGGGCATTTTAGAGAAGGGAGGGAGGAAGATGAGAGTGGATACAGACGTTTTGCTATAAGAAAAAGTGACATGTTTGAATAGAATCAGAAGATGAATGTCATCAAATGTGTCAGGATTATGACTTTCATTTGATAAAGGTCCATCCTATTTTGAAATTTTCTGCTGATAGAAAAACAATGGTTTTTCTCAGCGGGGAGGGGTGTTCCAATATTAATTCACTTGTAAAGGAGGTGGCTTAGCATAGTGGCTAAAAGCCTGGGCACAGTGTTGGACTCCTTGGGTTCAATCAAGTCCAAGTTTGTCTGTGATGATAATAGTCCTACCCCATGGGGCTCAAAACAGAGTCTGACACACGGTGGGTACTCAATAAGCATTATTATATTTTCGTATTTCTTGGTATCAAAGTGAAGTCTTCCGAATTACAAGTTAGGTATATCTTTTTCTGTAGCTCTTTTTCTGTGAAGGCAGAAAATAGGAACCTCCATATAATAGCCTTTCAAGCATTTGAAAACTGACATTATTAGCCCAAAGTTTTTATCTCAATAATTCAGATTGTCTCTTATTTTTAACAAGGGTCTTTATCTGTTTTCATAAATCAAGGATTACTCCCAATTTTTAAAGAGTTTCCACTTACCAATTTGTCTATGGTTTTCTCCTTTCTCTTAAGAAGTAGCAGTTAACTGCACAAGGAATTCAATTTGGATAATTCAGTTAGCATTTTCAGAAAGTATTCAATATTCTTAATATCAGAAATAAATTTTGAAAGTTACAAATTTCCCCCCAAATATTTGATCTAAATTAAAAGTGGGGGTGAGAAAAAGGTGCTGGAACAACCAGATTTTCACATGTGCAAGAATTAAATTGGATCCCTACCTCACACCATTTTAAAAAATTAAAATGGATCAATGACCTAAATATAATAAAATTCTTAGCTGAACACATAGGGATAAATCTTCATGACCTTGGATTTGGTAACATATTCTTAGACATGACACCAAAAGCATGAGCAACAAAATAAAAAAAGATAAATTGGACTTCATCAAAATTAAAAACTTTTGTTCATTAAAGCACATTATCAAGAAAGTAAAAAATACAACCTACAAAATAAGAAAAAAAGAATTGTAAGTCATATATCTGGTAAGGGCTTAATAGCCAGAATATATTTTTTTAAACCCCTAAAACTCAACAACCAAAGACAATTTTAAAAAATGGGCAAAAGAATAAACATTTCTCCAAAGAAGGTATACCAGTGGTCAATCCACACATGAAAAGATCATAACATCATTAGTCATTAGGGAAATGCAAATCAAAACTACAATGAAATATCACTTTACACTTACTAGGATGAGTATAATTTTTTGTTTAAGTAAAATAAATATTGGCAAGGATGTGGAGAAGTCGGAACCCTTGCACAAAGCTGGTGGGTATGTAAAATGGTGCAGCCACTGTGGAAAACAGTTTGACAATCCCTCAAAAAGCTTAACATAAAATTCCCATATGACCCAGCAATTCCACTTCTCGATATGTACCCCCAAAAAGTTGAAAACAGATTCAAAGAAATATTTGTATGCCTGTATTCATTACAGCATTATTCTCAATAGCTTACAGGTGGAAAGAACTCAAGTTATCAATACATCAACAGACGAATGAGTAAGGAATGAAGTTCTGATACATGATACAGTAAGGATGAACCTTGAAGACATTATGGTAAGTGAAATAAGTCAGACACAAATGGATAAATATTGTGTGCTTTTATTTATGTGAAGTATCTATTATAGCAAATTCATAGAGATAGAAAGTAGATTAGACATTACCAGGGATTGGAAGGAAGAAAATATGGGGAGTTATTGCTGAATGGTCACAGAGTTTCTTTTGGGGTTGAAAAAGCTTTGGAAATAGATAGTGGTAATGGTTGCACAATATTGATAATGTAATTAATGCCACTGAATTGTACACTTAAAAATGATTAAAATGGCAAATTTCATGATATATATTGCCACAAAAAAAAATGGTCCCCAAAAATGTGGGTGGAAGGAAGCCTATTTAGAACATAAGGGAATAATAGTGGCTCCAATAGCCTGAACGTTAAGGAGAACTATTTATTATATAGGGAACAGAAATAGGGATAAAAGGAAGAATAACAAAATATTAATGCTTATCTTATGATTTTATTTTTTCATGAATTTCTGTGTTGCCCATATTTTTTATAATAAGAACTTACAAAATCAGATCTGAAAATAAACCTAATTAAACAAACACTAATAAATCAGAGCTATCACTTTCATGTGTGTATGTTTTTGTAACAGTTGGGCAAGGCTGTTTATAGAATAAATGTTTACAAATCAAGCGTATCAATATACATGTGGAAGGTCACCATGTAGGAAAATCATGTGAATCCTTTTCAATCTTTCTTTCCTCTACATACATGTCAATGATTCCCCAAATTATATATTTCCAGTCCAGACCTCTCATCTCTGAGCGCCAGCTGCCTCCTTGTCATCTCTACTAGGATATCATCTCATAAACTTGAAATGTCCAAAAGGAACTCTTGCTATTGCTTACTCCACTCTCCACCTCGCCCCCATCCCATAAAAAACACTGCTCCCCCTCCAGTGTTCTTCTCTACCTCAGTAAACCCACCGCTATCCACCCAAGCGTTGAAGCCAGGAACGTGGAAGTTGTTTTTCATCTTCTCTCTGCCCCAAACCCTACATCCAGTCTATATTCAAGTCCAAAATTTCTGCCTTCAAAATGTACCCTAAAATTTTTCACTCTTTCCACCTACACTGCCACCACCCTGATCCAAGCCATCCGTATCTCCTGCCTGATACACCATCATAGCTCCTTATCTGTCTCCCCTTTACTCATGACCTCCTCCGACCCATTCTCCATTCCATAACCAGATCAACATTTAAAAACGGAGGTTATATTATGTCATTTCTCTGCTTAAACCCTGACATGGTTTCCCATCACATTTAAGGCCAAATATTTCCCTGGGCAACAAAGCCCTGCGTAGTGGCGCCTTTGCCTGTCTGTGCAACCTCATCTTGCCATCTCCAAGGCGTGCTCGTCTCCTTCCACTTCCTCAGTCTGACCCCACAAGCCTTTTGTTCCTCTGACCTGCGACGCCCTTGTCCCCTTCACCTGAGTCAGAGAGGCTTTCCCTGACCCCACCAAACTAAATTTGGTGTTCTTTGGTATTCTTGTTTATATTAGCCTCTTTTCCTTCATGGCACTTTTAACATATAATCACACACTTCTCTATATGATCAATATCTGTATAGACTGTGTGTTCTGAGAGAAGGGACTACGGTTGTCAGATTGAGCAAATAAAAGTAGGCTATTCAGTTAAATTTGAATTTCAGATAAACAATGGATAATTTTCTAGAATAAGTGTGCCCTTCAATATTTGGGATTACGTATATTAAAAAAGTATTTATTGTTTATTGAAATTAAAATTTAGCTGGGCAGTTGCATGTATTTTGTCTGGCAACCTAAGCAAGTACCTTGATTTCCCTCTGTTGCACACCCAGTGCCTAAATAACAGTGAAAAATTCTGTGATGCATGGGAACACAGCCTCTCTAATCACAGAGGCTTCCCCAGAAACACTCGGGAACACCACTCGTTCTTCTCATGTACCCAGCCTCTCTGTCTCTACCTGAATCAAGTGTCACTCCATTCTCCATTAAGTTCAGCATTCCTGTTCTGAAGGTCCCTGCTTCCTCTAACTCCTGGCTGGACCTGCGATACAGATCATCCTGCTTCATCTCTGCAAGAAAAGCTAATAGAAGATGTCCCCAACATCTTGTCTACCACCATTCACCACCACCCACTTTGGTCAGATGGTTCATCCTCCCTCCCCCGCCTACCCCCATTTTGTTAGCATCCTTGTGCACTTGCTCACACTGCTCCTCCCTCCTCTCTGCCCCATCTCCTCCTCATAGCCTTCCAAATTGTGATTTGGAAGCCCTAATTTTGTAGCCCTAAGCCTTAGCACATAAGATGATATAACATCTTAATTAGTCTCATGTAGATTGTTTCTCCCCAATGAACCTTATATGTTGCTTGGAGTCAAAGACCATGTTTTCTATTTTTTTGTATCCAACAAAAGGGTTTAGTATAAAGTAGCTATTTAGTAAATATTTATTAGCTACATTTAGCTTTAAAAAAAAATAGCAAGGGGCAGCCAGTTAGCTCAGTTGGTTAGAGCGCAGTGCTTATAACACCAAGGTTGCCAGTTCGATCCCCACATGGGTCACTGAGATGCGCCCTCCACAACTGGATTGAAACAACTACTTGACTTGCAGCTGATGGGTCCTGGAAAAACACACTGTTCCTCAATTTAAAAAAAATAGCAAAGTTGAATCTTAGGCGAAATATTCGTTCTCAAACTTCTTTGCTCTTTGTTATAGAATACATCGCTCATAAATCACTCATACATACATCATCAGTCTTCAAGGACCTTACTCTTTTCCTTGACCACACTAAGAGAATTCGGCTAAAAGATGAGATTTTAATTTTCGTATCTCTTTGCACATATCTAATGTTAATATTGATAGGAAATATCCATTCATTTCTATTTACTCAATTCAAATATTGAACTTATTGCAACAGTAGTTTTCTTTATTGGCATCAATGTTGATTCAACTTTTAATAATTTTATTTAAAATCCCAAATGGATTTGGCAAACTACACAGCCTTCAGGCCAAATTCAGTCCACTACCTGTTTTGTAAATAAAGTATTTTGGGGGGTAAACAGCCATGCCTCTTTGTTTATTGTCTATGTTTGCTTTCATGCTAAAATAGCATAGTTGAGTACTTGCAGCAGAGCTAGTATGGCCTGCAAAGCCAAAATATCTACTATCTGGCCTTTTGCAGAAAACGTTTGCTGACCTCTGATATTTACATCATATTTAAAATCATATTGGAATCAAGCTGTAGAATTTTATCTACTCTAATGAGAAACAACACAATCGGGTGTGCTCAAAAGAAAGAAAGCCAAAGGAAGCCATGTTGAGAGTGTAGCATGAGTGAAGCCTGCGGGTAGTTTGAATGGAGACAGGTGGTGGAAGAACAAACCATTCTCTGACCCACGGTGGGGGACAGGCAGGACCAACTTCCAAGAACCTGGGCTTCTGCAGTCTGTGTCTTATCCTCTTAATGAGTAGTGGTTTAATTTCAGCAAAACAATATCTTTTGTCCGCTAAATTTTAATTACTGTTATTGGTTTTGTAACATTTGATTTTTTTTTTTTTGGTAACTATAGTTGCATAAGAACTATAAGTCTAAGGATTAGCCTGTAGGTGTAAAGTTATTTTGCATCTAATTTTAGGTTTTATGCATGTAAATAACAGTATACTAAAAAAGTAATTTGTCAACACTGAGGGTCCATGAGTAGTGCTGGGTAGAATGGTACCCACACAGGCTGTCACATGTACATACACATGACTTGCCTGGTATTTTAATTTCTTGTATGAATAAAGGCAGTGCCATTTTTAGAAGATCCCCTTTTAGGAATAGTGCAAAGGTTGTCCTCAAGCCACACAGAAAGGGCCATGGAAAGGTCCTGGGCTGTTCTTCTGCGTCCCCACTGTCCCACTCATTCACATCAGCCTCCACTCTGTGCTCAGGCCAGGCTTTCTGACTTGGCCACAGCCTCCAAAAGCCCTCAAGTCAATAGCATATTCCAAATGGGCAACATTACTTAGAGGCAGCTTATCCACAAAGGGCATCTGTGATGCAATACAAAACCAAATTTGTCTAGGTTTATAATAATTAGGATTACTTCGGTCACTGAAACATTTTGGAAAGAAGTAATGACTACCCAACTATAAGAAATGTTACTTTTCCCATTAAATAATCAAATCATATCATAAGGAAATAAGCTTAACTTACCTCTTGACAAATATGTTGAGATTAAGAAGAGATCTGGGCAGTTGCACATTCCATTAAAAAAACCATAAGTTGATTATATTGTTTCCCTGAGACGGAACTAGTTCTTTACACTCAGGGAAATGGAGTCTAGTGGTTTCCAAGGTAGTATAAGCGAAACAGGTGTAACCCGATCATTTGTTTTGGCTCATAACTTAGATGAAAATTCTTGTGTGTCTGCTGTTTAAAATATATGTTATAAGAGAACTGAAACTGGGAAGCCGAATTCAAAGCCACTCACGTACACACAGTTCATTGAACATCCCTTTTTAGAAAACCTTGTCATCTGCACAAAGAAGCTGGAACAATGAGAGCGTTTCATCTCTTTAAATGATTTTCCAAGGTTATTAATCAAAGCCCGTCTACAAAAAAAACAATAGGCCAAAGAACAATTTAAGTCAGCTTTGATTAGCTTATTTCAACTTCACTATGTCCTATTCTTAGAAACCCAGAAAGTAAAAAGGCATCGTAAAAATCACTTTCCAAAACCTAAGCAGCATTGATAACAGACATTTTCTATGTATAGAACAGAGAGAGAGAGAGAGAGAGAGAGAGAGAGAGAGAGAGAGAGAGAGAGGAAGTACTTTATCTTTTTATGGAACCATGTCTAGGTGTGAATTTGGCTAAAATTAAAGACGCGTAGAAATGAAAATGAAATCCTGCCTCTCTTGGAATATGAATAGCTTAGAAACAGAATTTTACATTTGGAAATCATATTAGATGTCATGAAATTTAATGCCTTCATTTTAAAGACAAGGAAACAGAACCACAGGGAGTGGCCTGCCTCAGGTCCCAGAGCCAGTACAGGAAGTGTAGAATAGAACTGGGGCTGAACCCAAGTCTCAGAGCTCCATCCTCAGCACTGTGATAGTCACCTCTGAAGAGCACGTGAATATCAGTGTGGGTTCTCTCATACTTCCCTTAACATTCATGACCTTTACAATTATTCCAGGTATTCATATATGCAATCCAAAATTCAAAGAAGAATGCCGTTTATTTTGAAAAATCATCAACTTACATTATTAGTTATATTGCTGGGTCACCCTTCTGCATACCCAGTAAAGCAAACCTTGTTTGGTTTGGTTTATTTATAGAGATGCCAGGATCCCAGAATGATGGCACAGTTTCCAAAAGGTTACTATCATGATAAAATCCCAAAGCCTTGTCTCTGCAATTGATCAGCCCTTCGAATTTCCACTCCTTTGTTTATAATTAGCACTTAGCAAACTTCATCCATGGTCTTAAAACATTACCTGTTTGTACTGAGACACTTTCTGCAGGAACAGTGGGACTGAGATAGTTTGTTGCTAAGGCGACCTTCAGGGTGGCCTTCCTGAATCCCCAAGGATCCCAGCTTTCCTCTAATGTTGGCAAGAACCCAAACAAAGTTAGCATTAATGACCCAATGTTGGGGGAGTCATAATTTTCTAGACAAAGGTCCCAGTCCTCCAGGATCTTGCAGCACCTTGCACAGAAACGAGGGGAGAGAGAAATTGCCAGGTACAGGGGCAATCAGGAGAGGCTCTATAGAAGAGGTGGAATGTGGTTTGGATCTTTGTGGAACGAGAGGCAGCAACATGGGTGCATTGTGAACAAAGTGTCCCTGCTCAACCTGACACTTTCTCAATTACATGTATGACTCTTTCTCAATTACATGTATGACTCTTTCTATGCTTTTGACAAAGATTTAGCTCTTCCACTTCCATCTTGTTGTTTTTTAATAAACAAAGACTGCAAAAAGACTACTACTATACTGTAGTAGAAATAGCATCATCTTGAAGTCAGAAAGCTAGGGATGGGGAGAAAGAAGAAGACAGAACTGGAAAAAGAATGGAACAAGTATTATAAACCTTGTTCTCCTGTGTTCCTTTAGGATGTGGACTTTGATAGCTTTCTCTTCAGTGTGAGAATGTGTCCCTGTAGAATGCCAGCAAGAAGCAGAGCCCAGAGCAGACTGAGACAGTATAAGCCAGAGCCTCCAAATGTCCATGGTGTCCCCCTGGATAAACTGCACAAGGGTGAGGGCTGCAGGAAGACCTGTCTAGGTGATCGCTCTGTCACGAAGGACCACAGAGTTGTGTTGAATGCAGATGCCATATGAGAATGTGACTATGGGTTAACATCTTAGCTGGCTGCAGTGATGGAGGTATTAGCACTGCTATGCACTGGGAGCCATCAGCCCCACAGCACTGTGCTCAGAAGTTAGCCTTTATAGTTTTACAGCATGATGTCTCTTCCAAGGGAGGTCAGGAGTCTTTCCTGCTCAGCTGAGACACTGTTGGAGCACTGTGTTTTGTTCTGGCCTCAGCTGGACCTTTGACAAGCTCATGTGGATCTAGAAGACACTGATCATGGTAGAGAGGGTGTCTCTGAACATATCATATGAAAAAGAATTGGAACGGCTGGAAGTGTTTAGCATGGCAAAGCAAGGTCCAAGGGAGTTATCAGAATTTGGTGTCAATTCTATTTCAAAAAAATTTTTTTTTAAACAGTAGAGATCCAATAGACTCTGAGTTCAGACAGGCCAGAGTTGGAATCCTGGACCTATTTCTTACTTAATTTTGTGGCCCTGCTCAAGATGCTGAAGTCCTCTTAGCCTCCATTTTCTTGTCTGTAAAATGAGAAAGGCACTCCTTACTTCAGGGTTTTTATAATGTTCTTAAATGAAATAATAACGGCTCAATAAATGGTAGCTGTCATTGTCTTTGTTTATTAAAAACAACACTGACCATGAGTTGTGAGATTTCCTGTCAAATAAGTGGCACCTGAAATGAGAGAAATATGCATAGACTTGAAAAACAAACAAACAAACAAACAAACAAACAAATTACCTTTTGTGCTGGGCAGCAAAGCACACATGGGAAGCACTTGCCTCCACTTCTCAGAACAATTGCTTTTCAGTACAATTTGTGAATATAAGATGCCTACATGGAGAAGGAAGTACCTGTCTCCTCCTAACAGCAATTCTCAGTTACACCAGGAGCTTGTAGGAGATTTCCACCATCTAGAACAATTCCAAAAACACAATAAATATTGCTTAATAATGACTGACATTTGTAATATCAAGTGCTTCTGAGGTTTCACATTTGGGTAAGAAAAGGTTGAAGGGCTCTGGGCCGTAACGTGCCGCTGCTTATTCTGGTACCATAGGTGATGCCTCCATCCTCTAACTAATACAGGAAAGGACTGAGGAAAAATGCTCCCTGGGTACAGATTATCTGAAGGGTGCAGGAAAGGTCATATTTTAACACCATTTCTATATCTCAAACGAGTTTTCAACATTTTTAAAATGAAAATATAAGCATTGTCTCTTGATTTTAACCACTTTTTAAAATTAACTTTATTGAGATAACATTGATGACATAGAAATTTCGGGTGTACAACATTATAATTCCATATCTGGATACCACCGCGTGCTCACCACCCAGAATCTAGTTTCCTTTCGTTACCATGTATTCAACCCCTTTTACCCAATTGCCCTTAACCAATGTTTGAATCAGTCTTTTCTGGCTGGACTCAGGGTGTGACGGAGCCCTACAAAGCCTTAGCTCCTGGCCCCATCCAGACGCCACCTCTCCTCCCAGATCATTGAAATAAATGTAAAACACATTACTATAATTTTTAGAAGAGAACATAGAAGAAACTCCTCACAAACTAGGGATAGGCAAATATTCTTAGAAATGATACCAAAAGCATAAGCCAAGAAAATAGAAAAAAATGCATAATTTGGACTTCATCAAAATTCAACACTTTGGCTTTGCAAAAGGCCCTGTCTTTTTTATAATGGCCATTCTACCAGGCATGAGGTGCTATCTCATTGTGCATTTTGATATGCATTTCCTGATGATTAGTGGTGCTGAACACTGTCTCATGTCACAAATAGCTTTTAAATTAAAGTTTAACTTATTTTGTCAGAAGGTTGCCTACTAATACCAGATAAGTATTGACAACTTCAAAAAATGAAAACTCAAATCAAATATAAAGTTAATTTGGCTTGAGAGAACAACTTTTAAATTCAAAATCCATTTGCTAAAGCATTACATTAAATCCATGCCAAGATCTGGGCACCTACTAGTGTAACTATTTTGTTTGTTTTAACATAACTTGTATCCCAGCAAACTTCAACATCAGGAAAATATGTGTAAACCTGGATCCATATCCCCCCCTTTTTTTTTTGAGGTGGTATCTCATTATGGTGTTTTTTCTGTTTCTAAAAAAAAACCCCCTCTTTGTTGTTAAATGGGTGGGGGAGAAGGTGAAGGGATCAGAAACAGCAAATTAGTAGACACAGTATAGTCACGGGGATATGAAATACAGAATGGGGAATAGAATCAACACTGTTGTAAAGATTATGTAACGTGCCGGATGGGCACTGGACCTACCAAGGGGTCCATTCTTGTCACAACCATAGCTACATACATAGCTTGCATCTTGGCATCTCAAGGCACTTAATAGAATGGCAGAATATTAACTGTACATGAGTGACTGTGCCCCTAAAACGGGAGTAGGAGGAGACCAGCTATAAGCCTTCTTTCCCAAATCAAAATACTTTTGCCTTCCATTAAATAAACATATATTTCTAGGTGATGTTTCCTTTTATTTATACAGAAAACACACACACGAAACTGGAAGGTTATTTGAACCTGAGAAGCTGAAAATTAAAGGTAAAAAAGTAATACACCCCCCCCCCAAACCCGCCTTTTGCAAACAATGAACTTTAAAAAATGAAAACTCAAATATAAAGTTAATTTGGCTTGAGAGAATAACTTTTAAATTCAAAATGCATTTGCCAAAGCTTTCCATAAACTCATGCCAAGATCTGGACACCTGCTACTGTAGCTATTCGGTTTGTTTTAATATAACGTGTATCCCAGGAAACCAACATCATGCCAACCCGTCCGGACGGACACGAGGTCCAGAGAGGTACTGGGTGGAGCGGCGTCCCCACCACCCCCGCCTCCCTGCGACTCAGCCTCCGGGCGGTAGGGGCCGTTGCGGCGCGGAGGCAGCCGGCGAGCCTGGCCGCTCTCTCCCGCAGGCGGAGGAGACGAGGTGGAGCGTCGCCGGCGCGGAGGTTAGGCGACCCCGCGACAGGTGAGCGGCCAAGGGTGCTGGGAAGTGGGGGGCAGGTTGGTCGCCCTACCGCGCGCTGGCCCCTGGCCTTAGCGGGCCTGGCCGCCCCGCGGGCCTCACTCCCAGGTGCGTGGGACTTGGCGACAGTCTTATCAAGCACCCCGAGTCCTCGCCACTCCGGGAGCGACCTGAGCCAAGTCTCGGGGATCTGACCCCACAGTGCCCATTGTCCGCCCCTCACATTCCAGGACCCACCCACCCCCACTCTGGTCAGAGCCCCCATTCGGGGACACGTCCACCCTAAGAAGCCACTTGTTCCTGACAGTTTATTGGTGTCCCAGCTCACTAAACTCTCCTATTTAGGGAAAGTTGGTTTCACCTGTGGCGCCGCTTGTGTGTGTGTGTGTGTGTGTGTGTGTGTGTGTGTGTGTAACTTAACAGTCAAGTGTT